>NW_016107891.1:430129-435376 GCF_001604975.1 Cebus imitator | reverse complement strand
CTCTAGTCTAAGGTGAGGCTTTGCATATATTTTATATTTTATTCAATTAACTTTAGTTCCAGAATTTCTGTTTGGTGATGTCTTTGTATGATATCTATATCTTTGGCAAATTTTTAATCATATCCTGAATTATTTTTCTGGTTTCTTCTTATTGTTTACCCATGTTCTTTTGCATTTCACTGACCTTCTTTGTTGTCTTCATTTTGAATTCTTTTTCATTAGAATCTGTTCTGGAGAATTATTGTGTTCCTTTGTAGGTGTTATATTTCTTTGCTTTTTCATGTTTCCTGTGTTTTTACGTTGATAACTGCATCATTGTAACAGTTGCTTCTTTCTGAAGATATTTCTATGGTGTTGTGAATACATCTGGTTCTGGACTTTTTTTGTTGGTAATTTTTAAATTACCATTTCAATCTCACTGCTTGTTATTGATCTGTTCAGAGTATCTACCTAGGTTTTCTCATTTATGTGTGTAAAGTTGTTAATAGTAGCCTTGAATTATCTTTTGTATTTCAGTGGTGCCAGTTGTAATATCTCCTATTTTGTTTCTTAATGAGATTATATGGATTTTCTCTTTTTTTCTTGGTTAATCTTGTTAATGGTCTATCAATTTTATTTATCTTTTAAAAAAAACAGCTTGTTTCATTTACCTTTTGTATTTTTTGTTTCAATTTCATTTAGTTCTGCTCTGATCTTGGTTATTTCCTTTCTTCTGCTGAGTATGGTTTTGGTGTGTTCTTGTTTCTCCAGTTCCTTGAGATGTAACCTTAGAATGCCAGTTTATGCTCTTTCAATCTTTTTGATATAGGCATTTAAGGCTATGAATTTTCCTCTTAACACCACCTTTGCTGCATCCCAGAGGTTTGATAGGTTGTGTCATTATCATCATTCAGTTCAAATAATTTTTAAATTTTCATCTTGATTTCATTTTTGACCCAATGCTCATTCAGGAGTGGGTTATTTAATATTCATATATTTGCATGGTTTTGAAGGTTCCTTTTGGAGTTGATTTTCAGTTTTATTCTACTTTGGTCTGAGGGAGTGCTTGATGTAATTTAATTTTTAAAAAATTTATTTAGACTCTTTTTATGGCCTATTATATAGTCTATCTTGGAGAAAGCTCCATGGGAAGTTGATTAGGTGTGTGTTCTGCAGTAGTTGGATGAAATGTTCTGTATATATCTGTTAAGTCCATATGTTCCAAGGTATAGTTTAAATCCATTGTTTCTTTGTTAACTTTCTGTCTCAATGACCTGTACAGTGCTGTCAGTGGAGTATTGAAGTCCCCCACTATTATTGTTACTTTCTATCTAATTTCTTATGTCTATTAGTAGTTGTTTTATAAATTTGGGGATGTGCACAGTGGCTCACACCTGTAATGGCAGCACTTTGAGAAGCTGAGGCAGGTGGATCACCTGAGATCAGGAGTTAGAGACCAGCTTGGCCAACATGGTGAAACCCTGTTTCTACTAAAATTTCAAAAATTAGCTGGACATGGTAGCATGCACCTGTAATCCCAGCTACTAGGGAGGCTGATGAAAGAGAATCACTTGAACCCTGGAAGCAGAGGTTGCAGTGAGCCAAGATTGCACCACTGCACTCCAGCCTGGGTAACAGAGCGAGACTCCATCTCAAAATAAATAAATAAATAAAATAAAATAGAAAATAAATTTTGGAACGCCAGCATTAGGTGCATATATGTTTAGGATTGAGATATTTTCCTGTTGGACAAGGCCTTTTACCATTGTATAATGTCCCGCTTTGTCTCTTTTAACTGCTGTTGCTTTAAAGTTTGTTTTGTCTGATATACAAATACCTACCCCTGCTCATTCTTGATGTTCATTCATATGAAATGCCTTTTTCCACCCATTTACTTTAAATTCATGTGAGTCCTTATGTGTTAGGTGAGTCTCCTGAAAGCAGCAGATAGTTGGTTGGTGATGTCTTATTCATTTTGTGGTTCTGTATCTTTTAACTGGGGCATTTAGGCCATTTACATTCAATGTTAGTATTGAGATGTGAGGTACCATTGATTTGTTGCCTGTGTACCTTGGTTTTTTTGTTTTTTGTTTTTGCTTTTTAGATTGTAGTTTTGTTTTATAGGTCCTGCCTGTGTGATTTATGCTTTAAAGAGGTTCTATTTTGATGTGTTTCCAAGATTTATTTTGAGACTTAGAGCTCCTTTTTGCATTCTTGTAGTAATGACTTGGTAGAAGCAAATTCTGTCAGCATTTTTCTGAAAAAGGCTGTATCTTTCCTTCATATATGATGCTTAGTTTTGCTGGATACAAAATTTGTGGCTGATAATTGTTTTGTTTGAGGAGGCTGATGATAGGGCCCCAATTCCTTCTAGCTTATAGGGTTTCTGCTTAGAAATCTGCTGTTAATCTGACGGGTTTTCCTGCATAGGTTATCTGGTGCTTTTGTCTCACAGCTCTTAAGAGTCTTTCCTTCCTCTTAACTTTATATAACCTGATAACAATGTGCCTAGGTGACAATCTTTTTGCTGTAAATTTTCCAGGTGTTCTTTGTGCTTCTTGTATGTGGATGTCTAGGTCTCCAGCAAAACCAGGGAACTTTTCCTTGATTATTCCCCCAAATATGTTTTCCAAATTTTTAGATTTCTCTTCTTCATTGGGAACACTGATTATTCTTAGGTTTGGTCATTTTACATAATCCCAGACTTCTTGGAGCCTTTGTTCATATTTCTTATTCTTTTTTCTGTCTTTGTTGGATTGGGTTAATTCAAAGACCTAGTCTTTGAACTCTGAATTTCTTTCTTCTACTTGTTAATTTCTATTGCTGAGACTTTCCAGAGCATTTTGCACTTCTAAAATTGTGTCCAATGTTTCCTGAAGTTTTGATTGCTTTTTATTTATGCTATCTATTCCCTTGAATATTTTTCCATTTGCTTCTTGTATCATTTTTTGGATTGCTTTGCAAGGCTTTGCCTTTCTCTGGTGCCTCCCTGATTAGCTTAATAACTGACACCCTGAATCCTTTTTCAGGTAAGTCAGGGATTTCTTCTTGGTTTTGATCCACTACTGGTGACTTTGGAGGGGGTGTTAAAGAGCCCTGTTTTGTCATATTACCAAAGTTGGTTTTTTGATCCCTTCTCATTTGGGTAGGTTCTGTCAGAGGGAAGGTCTAGGGCTGAAGGCTGTTGTTCAGATCCTTTTGTCCCACAGGTTGTTCCCATGATGTAGTACTCTCCCCCTTTTCCTATGGATATGGCTTCCTATGAGCAGAGCTGCAGTGACTGTTATCTCTCTTTTTGGTCTAGCCACCCAGCAAGTCTACCTGGTTTTGGGCTGGTACTGGGGGTTGTCTGTACAGAGTTCTGTGACTGTGAACCATCTATGTGTCTCTCAGCAATGGACACCAGCACCTGTTCTGGCAGAGAGAGCAGTGGGCATGAAATGGACTCTGATGGGTCTGAGCTTTGTTGGTTTAATATTCTATTTTTGTGCCGGTTGGCCCCCTGCCAGTGGTAGCATTTTCCAGAACGCATCAGGTGTGTTAATATGGAAAGGAACTGGTGGTGGGCGGAGCCCTAGAACTCCCAAGAGTATATGCCCTTTGTCTTCAGCTACCAGGGTGGATAGGGAAGGCCCATCAAGTGGGGCAGGGCTAGGTGTGTTTGATCTCAGACTCTCCTTGGGCAGGTCTTGCTGCAGCTGAGTATTTGGGATGTTTCCTGGGTCCTGCAGGAGCAGTCTGCTTCATTCAGAGGGTGTGTGGGTCATATCGAGATTCCTCGTTTGTTCTTGCAGTCATTCTGGAACTAAAATTCACAATGCAAGCTTCCACATGCTGCTCTGTCCATCCAAGTCGCAGCTGCAATCTAGTCCTGCCTCCCATCCACCATGATGATCATCTACCAGAAGCATCCATTATATTTTCTAATTGATCTTTGCCAATAGTTAGGAAAGCTACTGATAGCTATGTTTTTAAAATTATCTTATTCTTTTTTTTTTTTTTGGATGGAGTCTTGTTCTGTTGCCCAGGCTAGAGTGCAGTGGTGTGATCTCAGCTCACTGCAACCTCTGCCTCCAGGATTCCCACTTTGGTTCTTCTTTGTGAAGGAGTCAAGTGCCAGATGCTTCTAGTCAGACATCTTGGAAGAGCTCTACCAAAAATCTTTAAAATATTGAGAGAACCAAAGACAAAAACCACATGATTATCTCAATAGATGCAGAGAAGGCCTTTGACAAAATTCAACAGCCCTTTATGCTAAAAACACTCAATAAACTAGGTATTGACCGAACGTCTCTCAAAATAATAAAAGCTATTTATGACAAACCAACAGCCAATATACTGAATGGGCAAAATCTGGAAGCATTGCCTTTGAAATCTGGTGCTAGACAAGGATGCCCTCTCTCACCACTCCTATTCAATATAGTACTGGAAGTTCTAGGCAGAGCCATCAGGCAAGAAAAAGAAGTAAAGCGTATTCAAATAGGAAAGGAGGAAGTCAAATCATCTCTATTTGCAGATGACATCATTGTATATCTAGAAGACCCTATTGTCTCAGCCCAAAATCTCCCGAAACTGATAAGCAACTTCAGCAAAGTCTCAGGATACAAAATCAATGTGAAAAAATCACAAGCATTCCTATACACCAATAACAGACTTAAAGAGAGCCAAATCAAGAACGAACTGCCATTCACAATTGCTACAAAGAGAATAAAATACCTAAGAATACAACTAACAAGGAATGTAAAGGACCTTTTCAAGGAGAACTACAAGCCACTGCTCAATGAAATAAGAGATGACACAAACAGATGGAGAAACATTGCATGTTCATGGTTAGGAAGAATCAATATCGTGAAAATGGCCATACTGCCCAAAGTAATTTACAGATTCAACGCTATCCCCATCAGGCTACCAATGACCTTCTTCACAGAACTGGAAAAAAACACCTTAAACTTCATATGGAACTAAAAGAGAGCGTGCATAGCCAAGTCAATTCTAAACAAAAAGAACAAAGCAAGAGGCATCACACTACCGGACTTCAAACTATACTACAAGGCTACGGTAATCAAAACAGCATGGTACTGGTACCAAAACACAGTTATAGACCAATGGAACAGAACAGAGGCCTCAGAGGCAATGCCACACATCTACAATCATCTGATATTGGACAAACCTGACAAAAACAAGCAATGGGGAAAGGATTCCCTGTTTAATAAATGGTGTTGGGAAAACTGGCTAGCCATATGCAGAAAGCAGAAACTGGACCCCTTC
>NW_016107891.1:427605-429800 GCF_001604975.1 Cebus imitator | reverse complement strand
TTTACAAAGAACTAAAACAGATTTACAAGAAAAAAACAAACAAGCCCATTCAAAAGTGGTCAAAGGATATGAACAGACAGTTTACAAAAGAAGACACACATGAGGCCAACAAACATATGAAAAAATGCTCATCATCACTGGTCATTAGAGAAGTGCAAATCAAAACTACATTGAGATACCATCTCACTCCAGTTAGAATGGCTATCATTACAAAATCTGGAGTCAACAGATGCTGGAGAGGATGTGGAGAAATAGGAACGCTTTTACACTGTTGGTGGGAGTGTAAATTAGTTCAACCATTGTGGAAGACTGTGTGGTGATTCCTCAAGGGCCTAGAAATAGAAATTCCATTTGACCCAGCAATCCCATTACTGGATATATATCCAAAGGATTATAAATCATTCTACTATAAGGACACATGCACACAAATGTTCATTGCAGCAGTGTTTACAATAGCAAAGACCTGGAACCAACCAAAATGTCCATTGAATATAGACTGGACAGGGAAAATGTGGCACATATACACCATGGAATATTATGCAACCATCAAAAACAATGAGTTCGTGTCCTTTGTAGGGACATGGATAAACATGGAAACCATCATTCTCAGCAAACTGGCACAAGAACAGAAAATCAAACACCACATGTTCTCACTCAGAGGCGGGTGTTGAACAGTGATAACACATGGACACAGGAAAGGGAACATCACACAAGGGGGTCTGTTAGGGGGACAGCAGTGGTTGGGGAGTTGGGGAGAGATAGCATGGGGAGAAATGCCAGATACAGGTGAAGGGGGAGAATGCAGCAAATCATGCTGCCGTGTGTGTACCTATGCAACAATCTTGCAATTTCTTCACATGTACCCCAAAACCTAAAATGCAATTAAAAAAAAAAGTTTCAGGATACGAAACCAATGTACAAAAGAGTAGCATTTCTCTACACCAATATAATTTAGGCAAAGAACCAAATGAAGAACTCAATTCCATTTACAGTAGGCACAAAAACTTAGACGCCTGGGAATGTATTTAATCACAGAGGTGAAAGATTTCTACAAGAAGAACTACAAAACACTGATGAAAAAATGGTATATGACACAAACAAATGAAAAATCCCATGCTTATGGATCAAAAGAATCAATATTATTAAAATGACTGCACTGCTCAAAGAAATTTACAGATTCAAAGAAATTTACAGATTAAAGGTAATTTAATCTCTATCAAATTACCAACACCATTTTGCACATAATTTAAAAAATTTAAAATTCATATGAAACCAAGAGTCCGAATAGCCAAACCAATCCTAAGCAAACAGAACAAAGCTTGAAATATTACATTATCTGACTTTGAATTATACTACAAGGCTCTAGTAACTGAAAACATCATGATGTTGGTATAAAAATAGACATATAGACCAATGGAACACAGTAGTAAACCCAGAAATAAAGTACTTATGAACAACTGATCTTCAGCAACAATGAAAAAATGAAACAATGGGGAAAGAATACCCTATTCAATACATGGTGTTAGGAAAACTCATAAACTGGACCCCTATCTCTCACCATATACACAAATTAACTCAAGAAGGATTAAACATTTATATTTTAGACCTGAAACTGTAAAAATCCTGTAAGAAAATATAGGAAAAATTCTTCTGGACATCAGCCTGGATTAGGCAAAGAATTTATGACCAGGTCCTCAAAAGCAAATGCAATACAAACAAAAAGAAACAGCCAGGACTCTGTTAAGCTAAAACCCTTCTACACAGCAAAAGAAACAATCAAGAGAGTAAACCTACCTAATGAGAAAAAAATATTTGCAAATTATGTATCTAACAAAGGCTAGTATCCAGAATCTACAAGAAGTTCCAACAACTCAACAAGGAAAAAACCACCTTAAACTTCATATGGAACCAAAAGAGAGCCCGCATAGCCAAGTCAATTCTAAGCAAAAAGAACAAAGCGGGAGGCATCACACTACTGGACTTCAAACTATACTACAAGGCTACAGTAATCAAAACAGCATGGTACTGGTACCAAAACAGAGATCTAGATCAATGGAACAGAACAGAGGTCTCGGAGGCAACACAACATGTCTACAACCATCTGATCTTTGACAAACCAGACAAAAACAAGCAATGGGGAAAGGATTCCCTGTTTAATAAATGGTGTTGGGAAAACTGGCTAGCCATGTGCAGAA
>NW_016107891.1:379298-426365 GCF_001604975.1 Cebus imitator | reverse complement strand
ACCTATGCAACAATCTTGCATGTTCTTCACATGTACCCCAAAACCTAAAATGCAATAAAATAAATAAAAGGGAAAAAAAAGTAGGCAAAGAGCGTGAATAGGTATTTTTTTAAAGAAATACAAGTGGCCAACAAATATATAAAAGATGCTCAATATCACTAATTATCAGAGAAACACAAATTAAAAATACACAATACTTTCTTACACTAGTCAGAATGGCTATTACGTAAAAATTGAAAAAACAACAGATGTTGATGAGAATGTGGAGAAAAGTGTAATGCTTATGCACTGTTAGTGGGACTGTAAATTATCACAACATTTATGGAAAGCAGTATGGAGACTTCTCAAAGAACTAAAAATAGAACTACCATTTGATCCAGCAATCCTGCTACTGGACATCTACCCATCAACATTTTACATATACATGAAATACTATGCAGCCATAAATAATAATGAAGTCATGTGTTCTACAGTAACATGAATGGAGCTGGAGTCCATTATCTTAAGTAAAATAATTCAGAAACAGAAAGTCAAATATCACATATTCTCGCTTGTAAGTGAGAGCTTAACAATGGGTACACATGGACATATAGAGTAGAATAATAGATATTGGAGACTATAAAAGGTGGAGGGGTGGGAGGTTAACAAAGGTTGAAAAATTACCTATTGGGTACAGTGTTCACTATTCGGGTGATGGGTACACTTAAAAGCCCAGACTTCACCACTATGCAATATATGCATGAAAGAAATCTGCATTTGTATCCTCTAAATCCGATTTTAAAATGAAAAAAAAAGTCACCATAAGCTACCACTTCACAGCCACTGGAATAGGTATTATAAACAAACAAAGCAAATAGCAAACAAGTTTTGGTGACGATGTGGAGAGATCAGGACCCTCATACACTACTGTTGGGAATGCAAAACGTTACAGCTGCTGTGAAATAACTTTGGAGTTTCCTCAATAAGTTAAACATAGAATTACCATATGACTCACTAATTCCACTTCTAGGTATTTTGCCAAAAGAACTTAAAACAGATATTCAACAAAAAACTTGTACACAAATGTTTATAGCAGTACTATTCACAGTAGCCAAAAGGTGGAAAGTACCCATATACCCATCAAATGATGAATGCATAAACAAAATGTGGTCGATCCATGCAATGGAATATGAGTCAGTCATGAAAATGAATGAAGTATCATGCTGCAACATGGATGATATGTTGCAATGTTACAATAGGAATAAGAACCTAGACACAAAAGGCCACATATTTCTTTTTTTATTACAAACTTTACTTTTAAAAATGGAGCCATCCTAAAAACTTCAATTCCGCAGAGATATCTGCCCCAGTCAAATACTTATTGCACCCTCTGTGGACTTTTTTCTTACTTCTTCATAAGAAAATGTATCATCTTGAACCATATTTAAGTGTAGAGTTCAGTGGCATTAAGGACATTCGTAGTGTTGTGCAACCATCACCACTATCCATCTCTAGAATTCTCCTTATCTTGCAAAACTGAAACTGTACTCCCTATTCTTCCTGCCCTCAACCCCTGGCAAATACCATTTTACTTTCTATGATTTTGGCTACTTTCAGATGCCTCATATAAGTGGAATCATAAAGGACTTGTCTTTTTGTGACTAAGACCACATATTTCATGATTACATTGATATGGTTTGGATGTTTGTCCCCTGCAAATCTCATGTTGAAATGTATTTCCCAATGGTGGAGGTAGGGCCTGGTGGGAGGTGTTTTCATCATGGGGGCAGGTCCCTCATGGGTTGCTTGGTGCCACCTTCATAGTAATGAGTGAGTTCTCCCTCTGAATTCATACAAGAGTTGGTTATCTAAAAGAATGTGGCATGTCCCCCCACCTTTTTCTCTCTTCCTCCTACTTGCATCATGTGAGATGCCTGCTCTCACTCTGCCTTCTGCCATGATTGGAAGCTTCCTGAGGCTCTCACCAGGAGCAGATGGTAGCACCGCACCGTGCTTTTTGTACAGCCTGCAGAATCTTGAGCCAACTAAACCTCTTTTCTTTATAAATCACTCAGCCTCAAGTATTTCCTTATAGCAAAGCAAAAATGAACATAACATTTATATGAAATGTCTAGAATAGGCAAATACATAAGCACAGAAAGTAGATTAGTGGTTTCCTGATGCTGGGATTTGTAATGAACATTGGTTGCAAATGGGTAAGAAAGATGCCATTGATGTGACACAAATGTTCTAAAATTAGATTATAATGGTGGTTGCACCACCCAATAAATTTATAAAATCACTTTAAATACATGAATTTTATGGCATGTAAATTATCCTAAATACAATATTTTAAAACTCTGAGCATCAGGAAAAAAAGAGAACGTTTATCTCTTTACTTTGACAATTTATTAGGGATCATACAGAGGTCATTAGACTGTTTGTTGTTTTTGCTGTGGTGGTGGTGGTGATGGTAAGGGTTGTGGTTTTCCCATGAGAGCCAAGGGTCAAGCAACCATTTGGCCTTTTAAAATAAAAATGTTTAAATCAATTAAAAAAGAATGTTTCTGGCTTGAAATTTGGAGTAACCATAGAAGCAGAGAGAAGTGGATGGATTTTTTAATATTCAGGATGTAGAAATGATAAGATTTTGTAGCAGTTAGATATAGGGAGTGGGAAAAGGCACAGACTGTGCATGCTTAAAGTGAGGAGGCCTCAGACTGAGCATGCTTAAAGTTGAATTCTTGTCCTCACAAACTGGCTGTCCTCCCGTGCTGTCAATCTCAGTGAATGGATCAAGGTCCTGACACAGAGTTGGCATTCATTGATTGCCTTTAGAGTGAACGAATAGAGCATGATGAATAGAGTAAAAATATAGCTAAACAAGGCAGACACCAGGTCCTGTCCAATAGCCAGTCCTAAACCCACTCTTAGGTTAGTTCAGCAGATGTCCAGCACAATTTTCTTCTCACTTTTCAAACTATTTGGGAAATCATGAAGTCCTTCCCTCATCCAGAAGAATATTCAACTTTACATCAGCCACTCCTTCCCTAGATCCTACAGGTAAGAAGCAGGCTAGGTTTTTTTCGAGAGCCTCTTACCCTGTAAATTTTTACACATGGCAATGGCAGGTGTATGTACAGCCCATATGAGCATGGGGAATGCTTAGGGTTATAGAAAGGGGATTACAGTGGTGCCCAGCTGATGGATCTATGTTCAGTTTGGCTCTAAGCAGGAACAGACTCCTCCCACCAAATACGTTTATTAATCCAGGGGTCCCCCTCCCAGCCCTGGAGTCAGAAAATACAGCTGCCAGAAACCTTGCAGACACAGAGTGATCCATTCGACTGATTTTGGTGCTGTTCCCAGGGTTGAGAAGCAGAAATACAGAACTAATCATGGTTCCTGGTATAGACGCCAAAACAAGGAAGTGATCTGTTCCAGTCCTAGCTTCCAAGAAATAAAGAACTAGGTGGAGCACACTAAACAAGCCCCCAGACTCAACCACCCCAGTGAACATTCTCTGGTTGTAGAGAGAAGTGAAATTTGCAACCCAGAACAGAAATCTGGCTGTGTGAGCAGTAGAATTGGGTGTGGGAACATTTAATGAATTACAATTTTTAACCCGGTTTTAGACAGTATCATTGGATAAACATCCTTTTCAATAATAAAAATCCAAATCATTTCTAGCCCTTTTCCTGGAAGTGCTTTCAAGTTACAGGAACACCAATAAGAGGCCTTTTTCTGGGCATGGAGCCCAGGACTCAAAGGGAGGCTCTAGAGAACATCTGGTCTGCTTGATATATAGAAGCCAGCACTGCATGTGTGTTTGTGTGCATGTGTTTCTCCTATGCTGACTCATAGCATTGAAGCCTCTCTGGAAACACCCCCACCCTTCTAGCCAGCCAGTTGATACACACCCCTTTGGCTCCTCCTTGATTCAAATGTTAAGTCAGGAGGAAGAAGGAAAACTAATTCAAGAGCTGCACTTAAGCATCTAGAATTTTCTGTGATACCTCTTGAGAGAAGAGACTGACTCCAGGTCTGACTCAGCTCACTACAAGCTAGACTCTCTTCTTAAAGCACCAACATTACTTGAGTTTTTGGATAAAATTGAGAAAAGAGTCTAAAAGTGTTGTGGACTTTACAGGAGGCAGGAGGCTGACAACTGGCTATAAAGACAAAGATGTCAGGCCTGAGGCCCAGCACTCTAGTGGACCCTGAGATTGAGCTATTTGTGAAGGTAAGTTTTCCAGCTATAATAACTGCATGAAGAATACATTAGTTTTTGACACTGAAGTCCAGTGGACACTTCAGTGTCAAAAACTAATTTATTCTTTAAAAATTCTCCACGTTTGGGCTAGAGATAGGAAAGAATGTTGTGGTTATTTTCCTGCTGAGTTCTACAAGAATGCCTGGGTGTGTGACTGTTATTAGATGACAACAGGAAAACAGATCTCTTCTGAAAAAGGCAAGGTGATATGGTGGAAGAGCACTAGACTGGTTTGTAGTGAGCAACTAAATTATATTCTCAATGGCTTTCTATATAACCTTATAAAAATCCCTCCCTCTTTCCAGACCTTTGTTTCTCCATCTGCACAATGAAGGAGCATGACAAGATGATCCTTAAGGGCTCTCCAAGTCTCAAAATCTGTGTTTTATGAGATAGGTTTTGGAAGGCCTGGCTGGGTGGAGGAGAGGGCCAAGAATGGCCTGAGAACTCCATTCCTACACATAGCCCAGACAGAACTTTCTAAACTTCTACAATGAACAAACATCACAGCAGGATCGCATGGATCCTGTGGGAGAAAAACAGGAGTCTCTGTGCCTGTTATGTGAGGAGGGGTACATTTTAGAATGCTCTGCTTCTTCTTTTTGGTCTGCCTTGGAGGTTTTTTTTTTTTTTTTTTTTTTAACATAACTTTTCAGAAAAGCACTTTGGAAAACCCCTAAATCAAAAGAAAGGAACATGCGTTTCCAAATTAGCTCATCAAGAAAGAAAAATTTATATGGGTTATTCCCAGTAGAAATTAAATAGTTTACTAAATCCTTGCTTATATTAACTGTTTAGCTTTTCCCTCCAGCTTTTCCCTCTATTTTCACTGACTGTTGGAAGTATTCAGGATAATAACAATAACAAACTCACATTGTGCCTGGCTCTTTTCTAAACACTTTACATATGTTACCTAATTTAGTCCTAACAACTTAGGAGATATGCTGTTATTAATAGTACTTGTATAGTACTAGCATCATCAGTAGCAGTAGTGATAGTAGTAGGTATTACTACTTTATTACAATGTTTAGTTATTACAGTGTTATAATATTGTTCTCATCATATCTAGAGAGAGAAACTAGGGCAATAAAGTTTAAGTAACTTGCCTCTAAAACTATACAGCTTCCTGATGACTTACAAAGACACAAAATAAGATATGCTTGCCAAATGTTAAGTTAAACACCTATTGGCAAAAGTAACACTTTTACAGCCATTTAGATTATTTAACAACTCGTCACATACATACACCAAGGACATCATCAAACTGTCTTTTCAAAATTATAGGAAAAAGAGCCTTGCATTCCTGCAGTGCTAGGTAATCCAATTAAGTGTTTCCTAAACTGTTGGGCATAAGTGCTACTTCTATCTCTGGATTGTAGCAAATCATGTAACTGCTCAGACAGGATATAAGTGAGCTGTAATTTCCTAAGTGGCTTTTTACATTTACCAATTCCAAATCACAAGTAATGTCTCTTCACAGGGTAACTAAAGTGTTGCCTTTGTCCGAACTGTTAATTCAACTCAATTAGACCCTTTAAATCCATTGTTGGCATTGACCTATGTGTTTATCTCCACAGACTTTTCATATTTGAGTGGTAATCTGGATAGGAAAGTTTAGCAAGTCACACATGGATGAGAAAATGTTGAATTAAATAATAACTTTAAGTTAAAAGTAACCAATCATTTATTGAGTACTTACTATGTGGTAGGCACTGTGCTGAGTGGTTTATTATTAATCCTCTTTTATGAATACAGAAATTAAAGCAAAGAGCAGCTAAGTAACTTTATCCAAGGTCAGATAGCTAGTGAATGGCACAATTAGAATTCCAATCTTTTAAAACAGATATGTCTAATATTATTTAATTGGTTTCAGTAGTGTGAACTTTTTAATAAAATATTCCAGAATTTTATCAGATGGAGTACTTTCAATGTAAGCTTATCTAATGACATTGATACAAATTACAGATTTTCGGGAAGAATATTCAAGAACCTTGAATATTATCTGACCCAGGTTTTGTTTTGTTTTAAGCTGCATTACACAGATCTCTAGAAGTTTCATGAAAGATACTGGGAGGGGAAATAGGGATTGAGAAGGACTAAAACTGCTAATGAGTAATTTTTAAAAGGCATTGCTACAAGAGATTAAGCATTCTCCTGTCACAATTAAGAATCTATATTACAACATCTATGTGTTCCATGTAGTCAATAAAAACATTGTTTTTCAGTTCTGAATGATTTGAGCAAGGTTTCTATTCAATAACTAAGAACAAAGGATTTCATAACACACATTTTATTTTCTGTAAGTGCAGAGATGAAATAATCTTAATGATTTGTTGTTTGTTGTTAAATGGAATGTTTTCATTCTGTACCAAAGACTCTAAAGTTATAGTAGATTTGTACATAAAATTATGGAATCTAACATTTGGGCCAAAATTCTGAATGTAACAGTTTTGTCAAAAACTTTTTAAAATGTATGGGGGAAAGAGGAAAGAGATGATACTCTTCTCTGAGTGTTCAGATCATTTCAAAGTGTCTTATAGCTATTATAAATACTCACAAAGACTGATTAATGTAAAAATTCGACAAAACTGTTAAATGAGAGAAGGCAGTATTTAAGAATATTGTGTCTGGAGGATCTAGTCCTGAATTTGCTAAGTGAGAAGAGGATACATGTCATCAACTCTTGATTAGCTGACTATACCTGAGCAAGTCAGCCTCTCTCAGTTTCCTCACCTGTAAAATAAGCACAATAACAGAGCCTACCTCATAGTATCATCCTACTTGTGAGGATTAACTAAAACAAGTATATAAAGCACAGTAGTTGGCAATGTAGTAAATACTATATAAATGTTAACTATGGTTGCCATTATTATTTTTCAACTTTAAAAACTTAGATCACAAATACAAAGAGAAAAAAAAATTGTTTTGGTGAATGACCACATCCTGTCTTTGCCAGCTGAAGATACTTAAGAGGTTGATAATTCATCAATCAGGCTAGTGAATTTATATCCGAAAATTTTATGTGATGGCACTTTAAATCAGCATAACATAACAGAAAATAAAACCCTTCAATTTTCCCGTAAAACTTTACTGCATTTCCCCCACACCTCAGTGTTTTGATTCTCCTTTTGCCAAAGGCGATCCACCCTTCCTGCTGTATCTATTATCAGACTCCATTCTTCTTCCTGCCTCCCACCGTTAATCATGTTTCCACTCACTAAACCGAGTTGTGATTGGATCCTTAGTCTGACTTCTATTACAAAACAAATGCAGTTGCTAAGGTTGGTTTCATCTTCCCATACCTCTTCACACCCTGCCATCACAAAAATCAACAACATCATTTTCTCTGTCACATTCACTATCAGGGAAAGAAAACTTTCTACACAGATTCTTCCCACACTCTGGCCCTTCAGATCCCTTACTTTCCCTCCTCCAGGAATCTTAGTCCTCATCATCTCTCAGGTGCCTCTTCCCATAGTCATACCCTTACCTTTGTCATTGCAATGTCTGCAACCTCTGCATAATATCATTTATTTGGGGCGTTTTTTGTTCTGCTTTTTGAACTTCTCTATTTTCATATCTTTTATCAAAGTAAAATTTACATAGAATAAAATGCATGCATTTAAGTGTACAGTTCAATAACCTGACAAATGTATACACACATATAACCACCATTCCAATCAAAATATAGAATATGTCCCTCACCTCAGAAAGTTCCCTTGCGTCTCTTTGCAGTCTTCCCTACCCTACACTATTACCTCCCTCCACCACAGCCAACGGTTCTACTTTCTGTCAGGCTTACATTTTCTAGAATTTTCTGTAGATGAAATCATACAGTATGTATGCTTTTGTGCCTGCTATATTTCACTTAGTACAATTATTTTGAGATGCACCCATGTTGTTGTATGTATCAATAGCTCATTCCTTTTATTACAGAAGCATTTCATTATATGGATATACCATAATGTGTTTATTCAGTCACCCATTGAAAGACATTTGGGTTGTTTCCAGTTTGGGGCTATTGTGAATATTGCTGTAAGTATTCATGTACGTATTTCTATGGCCATATGCTTTCATTCTCTTGGGTAAATACCTAAGATTGGAATTGCTGGGTCATATAATAGGTACATGTTTAACTCTGACAAAATATTTTGAAAAGCAGTTGTACTGTTTTACACTTCACTTCATTATGTAAGAGTTCCATTTGCTCCACTTTCCTGTCAAGACTTGGTATGGTCAACCTTTTAATTTAAGTTATTCTAATGTGTTTACCATGGTATCCCACTGTGGTTTTGCCTTTTCCACATGTCTAATAATATTGGGCATCTTTTCATGTCCTTATTTATCATCTGTACAGCTTCCTTTGTAAAGTGTTCAAATCTCTTCCCCATTTTAATTGTTTATTTTTTTAACTTTAAATTTTAATTTTTGTGAGTACATAGTAGGTATATATATTTATGGGTTACATGGAATATTTTGATACAGGCATGCAATATGTAATAATCACATCAGGTAAATGGGATATCCATCCCTTCAAGCATTTATCTTTTGGGTTACAAACAATTAAATTATATTCTTTTAATTATTTTTAAATGTACAATTAAATTATTTTTCACTACAGTCACCTTATTGTGCTGGAAAATACTATGTCTTATTCATTCTTCCTAGCTATTTGTTGTACCCATTAATACTCTTCACTTCCCCACACACACCCTCACTACCCTTCCCAGCCTCTAGTAGCCATCCTTCTTCTCTCTCTCTCTCTCTCTCTCTCTCTCTCTCTCTCTGAGTTCAATTGCTTTTATTTTTAGCTCTTACAAATAAGTCAGAACAGATGAAGTTTTTCCTTCTGTGCCTGGCTTATTTTATGTAACATATGACCTCCAGTTACATCCATGTTGTTGCAAATGACTGAATCTCATTCTTTTTTGTGGTTAAATAGTACTCCGTTGTGTATATGTACCACATTTTCTTTATTCATTCATCTGTTGATGGGATATTTAGGTTGCTTCCAAATCTTGGCTATTGTGAATAGTGCTGCAATGAACATGGGAGTGCAGAGATCTCCTCATTATACTGATTTCAAGTTCTTTGGATATATAACCAGCAGCAGGATTGCTGGATCATATGGTAGTTCTATTTTTACTTTTTTGAGGAACCTCCAAACTGTTTTCCATAGTGGTTGTACTAATTTACATTCCAACCAACACTGTATGAGTATTCCCTTTTCTCCATATCATTGCCAGCATTTGTTATTTCCTGTCTTTTGGATAAAAGCCATTTTATTAGGTTGGTGCAAAAGTAATTGCAGTTTTTACAATGAAATTAATGGCAAAACTGCAACTACATTTGCATCAAACTAATAACTGGACTGAGATAATATCTCATTGTAGTTTTGATTTGAATCTCTCTAATGATCAATGACATTGAACACCTTTTCATATGGCTCTTCGCCATTTGTACATCTTCTTTTGAGGAATGTCTATTCACATCTTTTGCCCGTTTTTCAAACACATTATTAGATTTTTTTTTCCTATGGAGTTATTTGAGCTCCTTATATATTCTGGTTATGAATCCCTTGTTAGATAGGTGGTTTGCAAATATTTTGCCCCATTCTGTGGGTTGTCTCTTCATTTTATTGATTGTTTGCTGTGCAGAAGTTTTTTAACTTGATGTGATCCCATGTGTCCATTTTTGCTTTGCTTGCCTATGCTTATGGCGTATTATTCAAGAAGTCTCTGCCCACTCCAATGTCTTGGAGAGTCTCCCCAATGTTTTATTTTAGTAGTTTCATAGTTTTGGGTCTTAGATTTAAGTCTTTAATCCACTTGTATTTGAGTTTTTGTGTATGGTGAGACATAGGGGTCTAGTTTCATTCTTTTGCATATGGATGTCCATTTTTCCCAGCACCACTTATTGAAGAGACTGTCCTTTCCCCAATGTATGTACTTAGCACCTTTCCTGAAAATGAGTTCACTGTAAATGTATGAACTTATCTCTGGGTTCTCTATTCTTTCCCACTGATCTATGTGTCTTTTTTTATGCCAGTAAAATGCTCTTTTGGTTACTGTAGCTCTAGTATAATTTGAAGTCAAGTATTGCTTAGGACAACTTTGGCTATTCTGGCTCTTTTCTGGTTTTATATAAATATTAGGATTATTTTTTCAATTTCTGTGAATAATGTCTTTGTCATTTTGATATAAATTACATTAAATCTGTAGATTGCTTTGGGTACTATGAGCACTTTAAATATATTTATTCTTCCAATTCATAAATATAGAATATCTTTCCATTTCTGTGTATCTTCTTCAATTTCTTGTATCAATGTTTTATAGTTTTTATTGTGGAAATCTTTCACTACTTTGGTTAATTCTTATGTATTTTATTTCATTTGTAGCTATTGCAAACGGAATTACTTTCTTTATTTTTTTTCAGATTGTTCACTGTTGGCATATAGAAATGTTACTGATTTTTATATGTTGATTTTGTAACCTGCAACTTTATTGAATTTATCAATTTTAAGAGTTTTCACTGAAATGTTTAGGTTTTTCCAGATATAAGATTATATCATCTGCAAACAAGAATAATTTGACTTCCTCCTTTCCAATTTGAATACCATTTCTTTATCTTGTCTGATTGCTCTGGCTAGGACTTCCAGTACTATGTTTAATAACAGTGGTGAGAGTGGGCATCCTTGTTATGTTCCCAATCTTAGAGAACAGGCTTTCAGGTTTTCTCCATTCAGTATGATACTAGCTATGAGTATGTCGTATATGGCTTTTATTCTGTTGAGGTATGTCTCTTCTATACCCGTGTTTCTGAGTGTTTTTTTTTTTTTTGTCATAAAGGGATGTTGAATATTATCAAATGCTTTTCCAGCATCAATTAAAATGATCATATGGTTTTTGTCCTTCATTCTGTCAATATGATGAACCTCATTAATTGATGTGTGTATGTTGAACCATTCTCACATTGCTGGAATAAATTGTAGTTGGTCATGATAAATGATCTTTGGGTTTATTTTTGTTTTCACTTTTAAGTACAGAGGTACATGTTCAGATTTGTTATATAGGTAAACTCGTGTCTGGGAGGATTGTTATACAAATTATTTCATCACCCAGATATTAAGCCTAGTACCCATTAGTTATTTTTTCTGATCCGTTCCTTCCTTCCACCCTCCACCCTCCAATAAGCCCTAGTGTCTGTTGTTTCCTTCTATGAGTCCATGTATTCTCATCTTTTAGCCACTTATAAGTGAGAATGTGTGGTATTTTGTTTTCTGTTGCTGCATTAATTTGTTAGGGTTAATGACTTCTAGTTCCATTCATGTTCCTGTAAAGGATATGATCAATACTTTTTTTTCTAAAGTGACTTTATTTTATTTTAGTTACATGAAATTACAAAATATCACTAATTGAAAATAAAATCAATAAAAATCATCCATTATACCACCCACTTTAACATTTATGTGTATAGCCTTTTATACTTTATTTCTTCAAATATATACATAAATACATTCATCAAAAAGAGATTATTTCATATATTCATTTGGTGCAAAATTAATTGTGCTTTTTGCCACTACTTTTAATATATTGTTTTGCAACCTATTTTAATTTAACAATATATTATGAATTTTTTTCTATAACATTAAATATATTCTGTGTGTGTATGTGTCTCGGCTTCTTTTGACTAAAAATTTTTAAATTAAGGTGTCATGTTGACATAGTTGAAGATTCACATGCAGTTTTAAGAAATAATACAGAGACGCTGTGTGCCCTTTACCAAGTTTCCCTTAATGATAACATCTTGTAAAACTATAGTACAACAAGACAACCAAGACATTATTGACATTGATGAAATCAGATACAGAAGATTTTCATCATTACACAGATTCATGTTGCCCTTTTAAAGCCACATCCACTTGTGTCTCACCCTATCTCTCAGTCATTAATCTTTTTTCTGCTTTAATAATTTTATCATGTCAGTGTTATGTAAATGGAATAATACAGTATATCACCTTTTGGGATTGTCTTTTTTTCCCTCTCAGCATAATTCCCTGGAACTTCACCCAAGTTGTGTGTATCAACAATTGGATCTTTTTTATTGCTGAGTACTACTCCATGCTACTGATATGCTACAGTTTGTTTCATTATTCAGCTATTGAAGGACATTTTGGTTGTCGCTAGTTTTGAGTTATTACAAACAAGGCTGTATGAACACTTTTGTACAGGCTTCTGTGTGGACATAAGTTTTCATTTCTCTGAGATAAATGCCAAAGAGTCTAGTTGTTTGGTTGTATAGCAGTTGCATGTTTAGATTTGTAAGAAATTGCCAAAATGCTTTCCAGTATGGTCATACAATTTTACATTAAAACCAGCAATATTTCTGTGCATCCTCACCAGCATTTTCTGTTGTCACTATTTTTATCTTAACTATTCTGACAGGTGTGTAGTGACATTTTATTGTTTATATTTGCAATTCCCTAAAGGCTAATAAAGTCGCACATTTTGAGTGCTTATTTGTCATCTGTATGTCCTCCTCAGTGCAATGTCTGTTCATCTCCTTTACTCATTTTCATTTTTCCTTTTTTATTTTAGAGTATTTAATTGGCAAATAAAGATTGTATGTATTCAATATATGTACACAATGATTTTTTGTTAACTTTTTAAAATTTTATTTATTTTTCAATGGGTTTTGGGTGAACAGGTGGTGTTTGGTTACATAAATAAGTTCTTTAGTAGTGATTTCAGAGATTTTGATGCACCCATCACCCAAGCAGTGTACACTGTACCCAATGTGTAGTCTTTTATTACTCACTCCCCCACCCCTTTCTCCAAGTCCCCAAATTCCATTGTATCATTCTTATGCCTTTGCATCTTCATAGATTAGCTCCCAGTTATGAGTGAGACCATACCATGTTTGGTTTTCCATTCCTGAGTTACTTCACTCAGAATAATAATCTCTAACTCCATCCAGATTGCTGCAAATGCCATTATTTAGTTCCTTTTTATGGCTGAATAATATTCCATTGTGTGTGTGTGTGTGTGTGTGTGTGTATAACATTTTCTTTTTTTCTTTTTTTTCTTTTTTTTCTTTTTTTTAATTATGCTTAAGTTCTGTAATACATGTGCAGAATGTGCAGCTTTGTTACATAGGTATACACGTGCCATGGTGGTTTGCTACATCCATCAACCCATCAACTAGGTTTTAAGCCCAGCATGCATTAGGTATTTCTCCTAATGCTCTCCCTCCCATTGCCCCCCACTCCCCAACAGGCTCCGATATGTGAGGTTCCCCTCCCTATGTCCATGTGTACTCATTGTTCAACTCCCACTTATGAGTGAGAACATGGGGTGTTTGGCTTTGTGTTCCTGTGTTAGTTTCCTGAGAATGATGGTTTCCAGCTTCATCCATGTCCCTGCAAGGAACATGAACTCATTCTCTTTTATGGCTGTGTAGTATTCCATGGTGTATAAGTGCCACATTTTCTTTGTCCAGTCTATCATTGATGGGCATTTGGGTTGGTTCCAAGTCTTTGCTATTGTAAATAGTCCTGCAGTAAACATACATGTGCATATGTCTTTTTAGTAGAATAATATATGATCCTTTGACTATATACCCAGTAATGGGATGGCTGGATCAAATGGTGTTTCTGATTCTAGATCCTTGAGAAATTGCCACACTGTCTTCCACAATGGTTGCACTAATTTACATTCCCACCAACACTGTAAAAGCATTCCTATTTCTCTCCTATTTCTCCACATCCTCTCCAGCATCTGTTGTTTCTTGATGTTTTTTAATGATTGCCATTCTAACTGACATAAGATGGTATCTCATTGTGGTTTTGTTTTACATTTCTCTAACGACCAGTGATGATGAGCTTTTTTCATAGGTTTGTTGGCCACACAAATGTCTTCTTTTGAGAGATGTCCATTCATATCCTTTGTCCACTTTTTGATGGGGTTGTTTTTTTCTTGTAAATTTGTTGAAGTTCTTTGTAGGTTCTAAATATTAGCCCTTTGTCAGATGGATAGATTGCAAAAATTTTCTCCCATTCTGTAGGTTGCCTATTCAATCTGGTGATATAGTTTCTTTTGCTGTGCAGAAGCTCTGAAGTTTAATTAGATGCCATTTGTCAATTTTGGCTTTTGCTGCCTTTGCTTTTGGTTTTAGTCATGAAGTCTTTGCCCATACCTACGTCCTGAATGATATTACCTAGGTTTTCTTCTAGGGTTTTTATGGTTTTAGGTTTTACATTTAAGTCTTTAATCCACCTCTAGTTAATTTTCATATAAGGAGTGAGGAAGGGGTCCAGTTTCAGTTTTCTGCATATGGCTAGCCAGTTTTCCCACCACCATTTATTAAATAGGAAATCTCTCCATTGCTTGTTTTTGTTAGGTTTGTCAAAGATCAGATGGTTGTAGATATTTGCCGTTATTTCTGAGGCCTCTGTTCTGTTCCATTGGTCCATATCTCTGTTTTGGTACCAGTACCGTGCTGTGTTGGTTACTGTAGCCTTGTAGTATAGTTTGAAGTCAGGTAGTGTGATGCCTCCAGCTTTGTTTTTTTTTATGTTTGTTTTTGTTTGTTTGTTTGCTTGCTTGCTTAGGATTGTCTTGTCTATATGGGCTCTTTATTGGTTCCATATGAAATTTAAAGTAGCTTTTTCTAATTCTGTGAAGAAAATCAGTGGTAGCTTGGTGGGGATAGCATTGAATCTATAACTTACTTTGGGCAGTATGGCCATTTTCATGATACCAATTCTTCCTATCTATGAGCATGGAATGTTTTTCCATTTGTTTGTGTCCTCACTTATTTCCTTGAGCAGTAGTATGGAGTTCTCCTTGAAGAGGTCCTTCACGTCCCTTGTAAGTTGTATTCCTAGGTATTTTATTTCTTTGTAGCAATTGTGAATGGGAGTTCACTCATGATTTGGCTCTCTGTTTATTATAGTCTGTTTGTATATTATAGTGCAATATTGCACATTGATTTTGTATCCTGAGACTTTGCTGAAGTTGCTTATCAGCTTAAGTTTTTGGGCTGAGGTGATGGGGGTTTTCTAAATATACAGTCACGTCATCTGCAAATAAAGACAATTTGACTTCCTCTTTTCCTAACTGAATACCCTTTATTTCTTTTTCTTTCCTGATTGGCCTGGCCAGAACTTCCAATACTATGTTGAATAGGAGTGCTGAGAGAGGGCATCTTTGTTTTGTGCCAGTTTTCAAAGGGAATGTTTCTAACTTTTGCCCATTCAGTATGATATTGACTATGGGTTTTTCATGGATGGCTCTTATTGTTTTGAGATATGTTCCATCAATACATAGTTTATTGAGAATTTTTAGCATGAAGCATTGTTGAATTTTATCAAAGGCCTTTTCTGCATCTGTTGAAATAATCATGTGTTTTTTATCTTTGGTTCTGTTTAAGTGGTGGATTATGTTTACTGATTTGCATATGTTGAACAAACTTTGCATCCCAGGGATGAAGCTGATTTTATTGTGGTGGATAAGCTTTTTGATGTTCTGCTGGATTCGGTTGTCAGTATTTTATTGAGGATTTTTGCATCAATGTTTATCAGGGATATTGGCCTGAAATTTTCTTGTTTTGTTGTGTTTCTGCCAATTTATGGTATCAGGATGATGCTGGTATCATAAAATGAGTTAGGGAGGATTCCCTTTTTTTCTATTGTTTAGAATAGTTTCAGAAGGAATGGTACAAGCTCCTTTTTGTACCTCTGGCAGAATTTGACTACGAATATGTCTGATCCTGTGCTTTTTCATTGGTAGGTTATTAATTGCTGCCTCAATTTCAGAACTTGTTGTTGGTCTATTCAGGAATTTGACTTCTTCCTGGTTTAGTGTTGGGAGGGTGTATGTGTCCAGGAATTTATCCATTTCTTCTAGATTTTCTAGTTTATTTGCATAGAGGTGTGTACAATATTCTCGATGGTAGTTTGTATTTCTGTGATATCAGTGGTGATATCCCCTTTATAATTTTTTATTGTGTCTATTTGATTCTTCTCTCTTTTCTTCTTTATTAGTCTGGCTAGCAGTCTATCTGTTTTGTTGATCTTTTCGAAAACCAGGTCCTGGATTCATTGATTTTTTTGAAGGGTCTTTTGTGTCTCTATCTCCTTCAGTTATGCTCTGATCTTTCTTATCTTCTGCTAGCTTTTGAATTTGTCTGCTCTTGCTTCTCTAGTTATTTTAATTGTGATGTTAGGGTGTCAATTTTAGATCTTTCCTGCTTTCCCCTGTAGGCATCTCCTGTGCTATAAATTTACCTCTAAACACTGCTTTGGCCATGTCTGAGAGATTCTGGTACATTGTGTCTTTGTTCTCACTGGTTTCAAAGACCTGATTTATTTCTGCCTTAATTTCATTATTTACCCAGTAGTCATTTAGGAGCAGGTTGTTCTGGTTCCATGTAGTTATATGGTTTTGAGTATGTTTCTTAATCCTGAGCTCTAATTTGATTGCATTTTGGTCTGGGTGACTACTATGATTTCCACTCTTTTGCATTTGCTGAGGAGTGTTTTACTTCCAATTATGTGATCAATGTTGTGCTGAGAAGACAATGTATATTCTGTGGGTTTGGAGTGGAGAGTTCTGTAGATGTCTGTTAGGTCTGCTTGGTCAAGAGCTGAGTTCAAGTCCTGAATATCCTTGTTAAGTTTCTGTCTCATGGATCTGTCTAATATTGATAGTGGGGTGTTAAAGTCTCCCACTACAATCTCTCAACATTTGCTCATTTGTAAAGGATTTTATTTCTCCTTCACTTATGAGGCTTTGTTTGACTGGATATGAAATTCTGGTTTGAAAATTCTTTTCTTTAGGAATGTTGAGGCTGGGCGCGGTGGCTGTTGCCTGTAATCCCATCACTTTGGAAGGCCGAGGCGGGTGGATCATGAGGTCAAGAGATCAAGACCATCCTGGCCAACATGGTGAAACTTCGTCTCTACTAAAAATACAAAAATTAGCTGGGTGTGGTGGCATGCGCCTGTAGTCCCAGCTACTCAGGAGGCTGAGGCAGGATAATTGTTTGAACCCTGGAGGCAGAGGTTGCAGTGAGCCAAAATTGCACCACTGCACTCCACCCTGGCACCTGGTGACAGAGCGAGACTCTGTCTCCAAAAAAAGAATGTTGAATATTGTCCCCCACTCTCTTCTGGATTGTAGGGTTTCTGCAGAGAGATCCACTGTTAGTCTGATGGGCTTCCCTTTGTGAGTAACCCAACCTTTCTCTCTGGCTGCCCTTAACATTTTTTCCCTCATTTCAACCTTGGTGAATCTGATGATTATGTGTCTTGGGGTTGCTCTTCTCGAGGAGTATCTTTGTGGTGTTCTCTGTATTTCCTGAATTTGAATGTTGGCCTGTCTTGCTAGATTGGTGAAGTTCTCCTGGATAATATGCTGAAGTGTGTTTTCCAACTTGATTCCATTCTCCCCATCACTTTCAGGTACACCAATCAAACGTATGTTTGGTCTTTTCACATAGTCCCATATTTTTTGGAGGCTTTGTTCATTTTTTTAAATTCTTTTCTCTCGAGTCATATCTTCACACTTTATTTCATTAAGTCGATCTTCAATATCTGATATCCTCCTTCTGCTTGATCAATTCAGCTATTGATACTTATGTATGCATCACGAAGCTCTCATACTGTGTTTTTCAGCTCCATCAGGTCATTTATGTTCTTCTCTAAACTAGTTATTCCAGCTAGCAATTCGTCTAACCTTTTTTCAAATTTCTTAGCTTCCTTGCATTGGTTAGAACACCATTTTCATTTTAAAGATTAACCTTAAAGAAATAATTTCAGAAGTGGAAGAAGCTATATGCCCACAAGTGTTTGTTTTTGAAGTACTTAGAGTAGTACAAATTTTGGAATATCTTCAATGTCTTTCAATAGGAAAATTATATAAATTCTGATAATATATAAAATGTATTATTATTATGTACTCATCACACTTGTAACTTTACATATAATGAAATTATTTGCTTCACTGTATCTCTCTGTCCATAGACGATGGAGTCCTTAAGATTAAGAATGTCCAAGTTTGTCTCTAGCAACTAGCTCATTTCCTGGTAGGCACTCAATACATACGCATTGAACAAGCAAATGAACTTAGGTATCTCTTTACCTTAATAGGCTGGAAGTGATGGAGAGAGTATTGGAAACTGTCCCTTTTGCCAACGCCTTTTCATGATCCTCTGGCTTAAAGGAGTTAAATTCAATGTGACAACTGTTGACATGACCAGGTAAGAGAAATGAGGACATGTTAAATTCTAGAAATTGAGATTGGTAGACACCAAAATAATATTGATGTTTATATAATGTGTACTTTACCTAGAGACCTAACTCTGCTTATTTTTAATAATCACAGAAAGCCTGAAGAGCTGAAGGACTTAGCCCCAGGTACCAATCCTCCCTTCCTGGTGTATAACAAGGAGTTGAAAACAGACTTCATTAAAATTGAGGAGTTTCTAGAGCAGACCCTGGCTCCTCCAAGGTACAGCATTTATAAGATACTATTTTGCTGAAGATAATCTATGTTATTGGCTTGTTTATTACGGATTGAGGATTCTTACCAATTTAAGTACTTTTGGATTTCTGGGCCTACATGTCAAGTGATATACATGCATGAACATCCCCCTCCAACTTCAAATACAAAAAGATGATACATATAATATTTCAAACAATTTTTAAAAGATGTATAACATACATAACACAAGAATGTAAGTTCTCTGTGGTCTAGAAATAGAGTAGAAACATATAGTGAGATGGGAGTGAAGGAGTAGGGTACTAACACTATGTAATGCGTAAGGACTCATCAGGACTTGTCCTTAACACCACTGATGAAATGACAGAACATACCCAACACAAAGGCTAGTGGCCAGGAAATAGACCTCAAGCAGTTAACCAAAGGCCAGAACTGTACTGCATACACTGGAATGACAACTGCACATCTCTGTCTACCCAAGATAGGTCTAAAAAACAAGAAGCATGCTGTATTCATTTTCTACTGCTGTATAACAAATTACCACAAATTTTGTATCTTAAAACAACAGCCATTTATTATCTCATGCTTTCCATTGGTCCATTGTCTGGGCATGGTCTGCTAAGGTCTTCTGCTCAGGGTCTCAAAAACTGCACTCAAAGTGTTGGTGAGGAATGCAGTTCTCATATGGGACCCAGGTAACTCTTCCATCTTCATTCAAGTTTTTGGCAGAATTAAGTTCCTTGCAGCTATATGACTGAGGTCTTACATTACTGGGTAGCTGTTGGTTGGGGTTGGCGTTCAATTCTTAGAGGTTGCTCCTCTGTATAGGTGGTTCACAAAATAGCTGATTTTCCTCTTCTTCTAAAACCTACAGGAGAATGTCTCTCTGATGGTTCATCTTCTTTTAAAAATTTTTATCAGTACAAATTATGGGATACATATGAAATTATGTTATGTGTATGTAATGCATAGCAATCAAGTCAGGGTATCTAGGGTGTCTATAACCAAAGTACAATACATTTTTATTAACTATAGTTACCCTACTCTTGTATTAAACATTGAATTTTTTCCTTCTATCTTATATTTATGTGTGTACTTTTTAACCCACTTCTCTTCATCTTCCCTTCTCCTCCAAATCACCCTCCACACTCTTTGTTACCTATCTTTCCATTCTTTATCTTCATGTGATCTACCTAAGTGTCCATAAACAGATAAATGGATAAAGAAAGTGTGGTATACATATACAGTGAAATAGTATTCTTCCATAAAAGAAACTAAGGCCCAAAGAAACTACACACTTGCCAGGATCATTCAGTTCTCTCTGGCCCTAACAGCTGCTGCTTTTGTCTCCTGTTCTAATGCCAAACATAAGACTTTCCATAGCAACATTGCTGGAGACCACAAAAGGGGATTGTATCAAATAGAAGATGAAACAAAGTCTTAGGAAAAGACATTCAATCTCAAACATATTCCAAATCTTCCCACCAATACTACTCTAATCCAAGCAAGCGTTAGCTTGGATTGCTTGGATTAGAGTGATTGGTAGGAAGTATCTCACCTTAATTTCCACAACGGCCTCCTAACTGACATTTTTGCTTCCATTCCTTGCTTTGTCATCCATTCTCCAGAGTGAGCCTCTAGCCAAACATATCTTTTAAAATCACAAATTCAATTATAATGTCCCCTGCTTAAAATTTTCTAACAGCTTTCTTTTACTTTAGAATATAATCTGAACACTTTACAATGTCCTACATGATCTAGCTCCTTCCTACCTTTGGTTCTATTTTCTCTTATCCCTCAATACTCTTCCTCTTACTCACTGTACTCTAGATCTACTGACATATTCTTTCATCGAACACACCAAGCTCTTTCACACTTCACAGACTTTGCACTAGCTGTTCAGGGGTTGGGGGACAAGACTTCAGCCTTTCAACATGAGGTACTATGTTAGCTATAGATTGTTGTAGATGTTCTCTATCATTTTAAGGCATCAACTGGATTTTACGACTAATAAATACATTTATTTCTAGAACTTTTATTTAATTCTTTAATAAATTTACTTATTTTATGCCCTTTTTTGCTTTTTGGATTGCAATTCTATTTCTTTTTAACATTTTTCCTATGATGTTCTTTTTTTTTCTTACTTGTAAAACTTCCTTTCCACCACATTTTCATTTACAGATCAAAACTGTCAGATCTTTCATGTATTTATACACATATTAAATATACTGACTTTGTCCTTCAGCATTAATATAAGATTAATGACTCAGTAGTTTCCCTATGGTGCCTGGTATTTATTAAGCAGGATTATTTTATGACAACTCTGTGTCATTTACTATATATGCTTAAATTCAACAAATTATTAAGTGTAAACAGAAGGTTCTTTTATTAGTCCATTATTTTTCCTCCCTAAGGAACTAAGGATCCTCCTCTACAACTCTGCCCTTCACAAAGCTTTGCAACCTACTTTTGCTCCCATGGTAACCAGTGAAAAATATCCATTGTGTATCTTTCTATTCCTTTTTCTATGTTCATATAAGCATAATAATAAGTATAATTTACTTCATAAATATTCCATCTTGCTTACATCCTTCAACTGTACTGGTGCAAATTTAACTTAGTCTTTTAATGGCTACATAATAGTCCATGTAACAGATGTGCTACAAATTGCTAAACTGTTCCCTTACTGATGAGCATTCTTTCTTCCCATTTTTTTACTACAAATAATATCTTTGTTCACATGTGCATACATACTGGTGATTTTGTGCCTATGGAATAAAATCCAAGGAGTGAAATTCAGCTGATATATCTATTTTTTTAATTTCTGCTTTATTCAGCATACCCTTTTCCCACATATCTGTAATACGAGACATTAGCACTCTTTTTATATCTGTGCCAACATAACAGGTATAGTGATAGCTCATTGATACTTAACTTGCATTTCCTTGGATAATAGGAAGCATCTTACCTATGTTGATTTATCATTTGGTTTTGTTCTTCTGTTAATCATCTTGTCAAACCCTCCTAATTTTCTATTACCTGAGTATCAGTTAGGAATCATATTCAGTTGCAGAAACCCAAAAAGTAGTGGTTTAAATAAATATGGGTTTTCCACAGCCAACATCATACTGAATAGACAAAAGCTGGAAGCATTCCCTTTGAAAACAGGCACAAGACAAGGATGCCCTTCTTACCACTTTTATTTATTTATTTATTTATTTTTAATATGTATTTTATTGTGTTTTAGGTTTGGGGGTACATGTGAAGAACATGAAAGATTGTTGCATAGGTACATACATGGCAATGTGGTTTGCTGCCTTCCACCCCATCACCTATATCTGGCATTTCTCCCCATGTTATCCCTCCCCAACTCCCCACCCACTGTTGTCCCTCCCCTATTTCCCCCCAACAGACCCCAGTGTGTAGTGCTCCCCTCCCTGTGTCCATGTGTTCTCATTGTTCAACGCCTGCCTATGAGTAAGAACATGTGGTGTTTGATTTTCTGTTCTTGTGTCAGTTTGCTGAGAATGATGGTTTCCAGGTTCATCCATATCCCTACAAAGGACAAGAAGTCATCATTTTTTATGGTTGCATAGTGTTCCATGGTGTATATGTGTCTTACTTAAAATAGTATTGGAAGTCCTAGCCAGAACAATCAGGCAAGAGAAAGTGATAAAGAGCATGTAAATAGGAAGACAGGAAGTCAAACTATCCCTGTTTGCAGATGATATGATTCTATATTTAGAAAAACCCAGAGTCTCAACCCAACAGCTCCTTCACCTGATATAAACAACTTTGGCAAAGTTTCAGGATGCAAAATCAATGTACAAAAATCATTAATATTTCTATACATCAACAACTGCCAAGCTGAGAGCCCAGTCAGGAAGGCAATCCCATTCACAATTTCCATACAAAAAATAAAATACCTGGGAATACAGCTAACCCAGGAGGTAAAAGATATCTACAATGAGAATTACAAAACACTGCTCAAAGAAATAAGAGAAGACAAAAACAAATGAAAAAATATTCCATGCTTATGGATAGGAAGAATCAATATCGACAAAATGACCATACTACCCCAAGCAATCTAAAGATTCAAAGTTATTTCTATCAAACTAACAATGACATTCTTCACAGAACTAGAAAAAACTATTTTAAAATTCATATGAAACCAAAAACAAGCCCAAATAGCCAAGGCAATTCTAAGTAAAATGAGCAAAGCTGGAGGTATCACATTAGCCAACTTCAAACTATACTTCAGGGCTACAGTAACCAAAACACAGCATGGTACTGATACAACGCCTGTAATTCCTGCACTTTGGGAGGTTGAGGCAGGTGGATTACCGGAGGTCAGCTGTTCCAGATCAGCCTGGCCAACATGGTGAAACCCCATCTCTACTAGAAATACAAAAGGTAGCCAGGTGTAGTGGCACACACCTGTAATCCCAGCCATTCAAGAGACTGAGACAGAAGAATTACTTAAACCTGAGAGGCAGAGGTTGCAGTGAGATGAGATCACGTCATTGCACTCCAGCCTGCGCAACAGAATGAAACTCTGTCTAAAAAAGAAAAAAAAAAAAAAACCCGGGCACATAAACCAATGGGATATAATAACATAATACAGAGCCCAGTAATAAGGCTGCACACCTATGACCAAATGATTTTTGACAAAGCTGACAAAAACAAGCAATGGGGAAAACACCCCCTATTCAATAAATGGTGCTGGGATAACTGGCTAGTCATATACAGATGATTGAAGCTGGACCTGTTCTTTACACCATAGACAAAAATTAAGAGGGATTCAAAACTTAAGTGTAAAACCCAAAACTTCAAAAACCCAGAAGTCAACCTAGACAATATCATCCTGGACATAGGAACAGGCGAGGATTTCATGACAAAGATGTCAAAAGCGATTGCAACAGAAGCAAAAATTGACAAATGGGATTTAATTAAAGTAAAGAGCTTTTACACAGCGAAAGAAACTATCAACAGAGTAAACAGACAACCTACAGAATGGAAGAAAAATTTTACAAACTATGCATCTGACAAAGGTCTAATATCCAGTGTCTATAAGGGACTTAAACAAATTTACAAGAAAAAAATCTCATTAAACAGTGGGCAAAGGACATGAACAGATGCTTTTCAAAAGAAGACATACATGGGGCAAATAAGCATATGAAAAAAGCTCATTATTGATCATTGGAGAAATGCAAATCAAAACCATAGTGAGATACCATCTCACACCAGTCAGAATGGCTATTATTAAAAAGTCAAGAAATAACAGATAATGGCAAGGTTTTGGAGAAAAGCAAACACTTATACACTGTTGGTGGGAGTGTAAATTAGTTCAAACATTGTGGAAAATAGTGTAGTGATTCTTCAAAGAGCTAACAGCAGAACTACCATTTGACCCAGCAATTCCATTACTGGATATATATCCAGAGGAATATAAATCATTCTACCATAAAGATGCATGCATGAGAATGTTCATTGCAGCGTTATTCGCAATAACAAAGACATGGAATCAACCCAAATGCCCATCAATGACAAATTGAATAAAGAAAAGGTAGTACACATACACCATGGAATATTACACAGCCATAAAAAAGAATGAGATCATGTCTTTTGCAAGAACCTGGATGGAGCTAGAGGCTATTATTCTTAACAAATTAACACGGGAACAGAAATACAAGTACTGCATGTTCTCACATATAAGTGGAAGCTAAATGATGAGAACTCATGAACACAAAGAAGGGAACAACACATACCGGGGTCTACTTGAGAGTGGAGAGAAGGGAAAGGAGCAGAAAAGATAACAATTGTGTACTGAGCTTAATACCTGGGTGATGCAACAATCTGTGCAACAAATTCTCATGACATGAGTTCACCTATGTGACAAACCTTCACATGTATCCCGAACCTAAAATGAAAAAATAATTTTAATGAAATAAATATGGTTTTAATTTTTCTCACATAAGAATCTCAGAATGAGTGTTACAAACACTCCTAAGAGGAATTGTCTTTTTTACAAGGCCCTCCAGAGCAGTTATTTAGTCTTCTATATTACCGGGATACAGGAACCCTTCTGTATAAACTTAGTTTTATCTACTTTTTAAAAGCCTTGTAAAGACTGACATTAATGGAAATGGTGGAGTAGGGAACTCCAGAACTCCATTCTTTCATAAAAGCAATGAATAGGCTGGCAAAACTGTCATAATCAACTTTTTCAGAACCCTGGAATCTAAGCAAAAATTACAGCAGCCAGGCCACATAATGAATAAAAAATACAATTTCAGTGAGAGTTCTGTGGCATTTTTGGTTACCTTGATACCATCCTCCAACTATCAGCCCATCAGTAGCCTTAAAAATGGCAGCTTATATTGCAGATGCAGGTTACTGGTACCTGAGGAAGTGATATTGACCTTATTCTCAATGAACTGTGATTGTGTGGTTTGACCTATCTGGTAGTTCCCTGAAGGATTCCTGTTTGTCACCTGTACCAGAGCTTTCCCAGAGCTAAGGCACCTTCCCTGGTGGTGTTTGTGGAAAGCATTTTAAATCAAATGTATTAGTCACAGCTACATGGGACAAGGAATAACATTTCGGAAATGCAATAGACAAATTGAAAAATCCCAGGAAGAAAGACGCTTGGATACTTGAGAGGTGTTTAGGGAAATAATGACTTCAAAGCCTTTTACATATTCTGAGGACCAAAGAAGACCATGCATGTACCCATTTCTAGATGTGTGCTTACAAAGGAGAAATACCCAATGTAGATGATGGGGGGATGGGTGCAGCAAACCATCATGGCACGTGTATACCTATGTAACAAAGCTGCACGATATGCACATGTACCCCAGAACTTAAAGCACAATAAAAAAAAAAAAAACTGAGAAGATCCTAGGCTCTCAATTCTGGCTAAACTTCAGGGACCACACAAGCAGAAAATAAAGACTAAGGCAGAACTTTAAACTGTGTAGCTAAGCAATGAAGGAGAGCCCCAACCTGCAAAAACTAAGAAAGTTTTTCTTTTCATAGTTTGTTTCTTTGTTTTGCTTCCAGGAGTTTAATGAAATCTCTGTAAAATCAACAGCTGACTAAAGCTAATGGAAAAAAGATTTCAGAGGTCACACATACCAAAAGATTACAGACTTTACAAAATTTGTTCAGAAAATTCACTAAACAAACAACAACCACAATAAGCAATAGCAACAAGACCAGGGGAGTGGGAAAATCAGATTTCCAAAGTTTCTACATTATAACATTCAAAATTTCTGGTTTTCAAGAAAAAAAAAAACTGAGGCATGTGAGGAAACAAGAAAGTATGGCCCATTCTCAGGGGAAAAAGAAATTAATAGAAAGTTGTCCCTGAGGAGAAACAGACATGTGAATTAGTAGACAATGACTTTAAATCAACTGTCTTGACTATGTTTAAAAAGCTACAGAAAGCCAAAAAGATGTCTCAGCAAATAAAGAATATCAATAAAAAGATAGAAATTATAAAAATAAACCAAATAGAAATTCTGAAGCTGAAAAGTATAATAATGTTCAAAAAATTCACTAAAAGTTTTCTTTTTTTAACTTTTGTTAAGTTCAAGGGTATTTGTGCAGGTTTGTTACATAGGTAAACTTGTGTCATAAGGGTTTGTTGCACAGATTATTTCATCACTTTGGTATTAAGCCTAGTACCCATTAGTTATTTTTCCTGATCCCCTCCCTTCTCCTACTCTCCACCTTCTGATAGTATGTGTAGTTCCCCTCCATGTGTCCATTTGTTCTCATCATTTAGCTCCCATTTATAAGTGAGGATATGCATTATTATTTGGATTTATCTTTCTGCATTAGTTTGCTAAGGATAATAGCCTCCAGCTCTGTTCATATACCTACAAAGGACAAGATCTTGTTCTGTTTTATGGCTGCATAGTATTTTATACTGTATATATACCACCTTTTCTTCATCCAGTCTATCATTGTTGGGCATTTTGGCTGATTCCCTGTCTTTGCTACTGTGAACAGTGCTACAATGAACATACACGTACATGTGTCTATATAAAAGAATGATTTATATTCCTTTGGGTATATACTCAGTTATGGGATTGCTGGGTCAAACTGTATTTCTGTTTTTAGCTCTTTAAGGAATCACCATACTGTCTATCACAATGTTTGAACTAATTTACACTCCCACCAACAGTGTATAAGTATTTGCTTTTCTCCACAACCTTGCCAGCATCTGCTATTTTTTGACTTTTTAGTAATACCGATTCTGACTGATGTGAGATGGTATTATTGTGCTTTTGATTTGCATTTCTACAATGATCAGTAATGAGCTTTTTTTCATATGCTTATTTGCCCCATGTATGTCTTCTTTTGAAAAGTGCCTGTTCATGTCCTTTGCTCACTTTCTAACGTGTTTTTTTCTTGTAAATTTGTTTAAGTTCCTTATAGATGCTGAATATTAGAACTTTGTTGGATGTATAGTTTGTAAGAACTTTCTTCCATTCTGTAGATTGTCTGCTTACTTTGTTGATAGTTTCATTTGCTGTGTAAAAGCCCTTTAGTTTAATTAAATCCCATTTGTCAATTTTTGCTTCTGTTGCAATCGCTTTTGACATCTTTGTCATGAAATCTTTGCCTATTCCTATGTCGTGAATGGTGCTGCCTAGGTTGTCTTCCAGGATTTTCATAGTTTTGTGTTTTACACTTAAGTTTTGAATCCATCTTGTGTCGATTTTTGTATATGATGTGAGGAAGGGGTCCAGTTTCAATCATCTGCATATGGCTAGAATATATTGGCAAATCATATATCTGGTAATTGGTAACATACTGGCATTCAGAATATATAAATAAATATTGCAACTCAAAACCAAAAAGACAAACAGCTCAATTTTAAAACGGGCCAAGCATAATGTCCTCCAGGTTCATCCATGTTGTGACAAATGACAAGATTTTTTTTTCTTTTTAAAGGTTGAATAGGCCAGGCATAGTGGCTAGTGCCTATAATCCCAGCAATTTGGGAGGCCGAGGGGGGTGGATCACTTGAGGTCAAGAGTTTGAGACCAGCCTGGCCAAGATGGTGAAACTCCATCTCTACTAAAAAAAAAATTTAGCCGGGCATGGTAGTGCATGTCTGTAATCCTAGCCACTTAGGAGGCTGAGGTACAAGAATTGCTTGAGCCTGTAAGGCAGAGGTTGCAGTGAGCTGAGATCACACCACTGCACTCCAGCTTGGGCAACAGAATGCAACTCTGCCTCCCCCCCCCCCAAAAAAAAAAAGAAAAAAGGCTGAATAATATTCGTGTGTGTGTGTGTGTGTGTGCATGTACATGGGTAATACGGTTTGGATCTCTGTCCCCACGCAAATCTTATGTTCAGTTGTAATCCCCAATGTTTGGAGGTGGGTCCTCGCAGGAGGCAATTGGATTATGGGGATGGTTTCTCATGAATGGTTTATCCCCTTTGGTACTGTCGTTGCAATGATGAGTGAGTTCTCATGAGATCGAGCTGTTTAAAAGTGTGTAGCACCTCCCCCCTCTCCCTCTTGTTCCTGTTCCCACTATGTGAGGCCCTCACTACCCCTTTCCCTTCCGCTATGATTGGAAGCTCCCTGAGGCCTCCCCAGAAGCAGAAGCTAATATGCTTCCTGCAGGACCATGAGCAAATTAAACCTCTTTTCAAATTATCCAGTCTCAGTTATTTATTTATAGCAATATGAGAATGGACTTATACAACAGCAGTAAAGATATCGCTTCAAAACACTGATTTCGTTTGCTTTGAATATGTTCCCAGACGTAGGATTCTGGATCCTATGGGAGTTATATTTTAATTTTTTTAGATACTTCCGTACTGCCTTGGCTGTACTAATTTACATTACACCCAGCAGTATCCAAGGGTTCCCTTTTGCTATTTCCTTGCCAACACTTGCTATCTCTGTCTTTTTGATAATAAACCATTCTAACAGATGTGAGGTAATATCTTATTTTGGTTCTAAATTGCATTTCCCTGATGATTAGTGATGTTGAAAATTTTTTCATATATTTGTTAACCATTTTTTTGTGTCCTTTTGAAAAATGTCTCTGAGTATTTTGCCCATTTTTAAGTTGGGTTGTTTGTTTGTTTGTTTTGCTATTGAGTTGGTTGAGTTCATTATATACTTTAGATATTAACCCTGCATCAGGTTCATGGTTTGCAAATATTTTCTTTCTTTTCTTTTCTTTTTCTCTTTTTTTTTTTTTTTTTTTAGAATTTCACTCTTGTTATCCAGGCTGGAGTGCAACGGCATGATCTTGGCTCACTGCAACCTCCGCCTCCTGGGTTCAAGCAATTCTCCTGCCTCAGCCTCCCAAGTAGCTGGGACTACAGGTGCATGCCACCATGCCCAGCTAATTTTTGTATTTTTAGTAGAGACAGGATTTCATCTTGTTGACCAGGTTGGCCTCAATCTCTTGACCTCATGATCCACCCGCCTCGGCCACCCAAAGTGCTGGGATTATAGGCGTGAACCACTGCGCCCAGCTGGTTTGCAAATATTTTCTTCCATTTCATGTCATCTCTTCACTCTGTTGTTTCTTTTATGTGCAGAAGCTTTATAGTTGATGTAATAACATTTGTTTAGTTTCGTTTTTATTGCCTGTGCTTTTGGAGTCATATTTTGAAAAAATCATTGAGCTTTTCCTCTATGTTTTCTTCTAACAGTTTAGAGTGTTGGGTCTTATATTTAAGTCTTTAATCCATTTTCTGTTGATTTTTGTATACGATGTGAGATAAGGGACCAATTTTATTCATCTATATGTGGATATTCAATTTTCCAAACACCATCTATTGAAGCAAGTTTCCTTTCCTCATTTTGCATTCTCAGCACCTTTGTTGAAGATAAATTGACTGTAAATGTGTGGATTTATTTCTTTGCTCTCTATTCTATTCCATTGGTCTATGTGTCTGTTTTTATGCTAGTACCATGTTGTTTTTATTACTATGGCTTTGTAGTCAGTTTTGAAATCAGGTAGGTGATATCTTCACCTTGGTTCTTTTTGCTAAAGATTGTTTTTCCTATTTGGTGACTTTCGTGGTTCTGCATGAATTTTAGGATTATTTCTGTGAAAAATGTCATTGAAATTTTAATATGGATTTCATTGAATCTCTAGATTTCTTTGTGTAGTATGGACATTTTAACAATATTAATTTTTCTGGTCCATCAACATGGGATATTTTTTCATTTATTTGTTTCTTCTTTAATTTCTTTCATTACTATTTTACGGTTTTCAGTGTAGAGATCTTTGACTTCCTCATTAAATTGATTCCTATGTATTTTTGATCCTCTTCTAAATAATATTGTTTTCTTAATTTCTTTTTCAAACAGTTTGTTGGTGGTGTATAGAAATGATACTAATTTTTGTATTTTTATTTTATGTCCTGCAACTTTACTGGATTCATTTATTAACTCTATCAGTTCATGGTGGAGTCCTTGGAAATTTTTTATAAATAAAATTATGCTATATGCAGAGACAATTTTGCTACCTTTCCAGTTTGGAACATTTTACTACTTCTCACAGTCTAACTGCTCTGGCTAAGACTTCCAGTACTATATTGAATGGAAATAGCAAGAGTGGGCATTCTTGTCTGGTTCCTGATCTTAAAGAAAAAAAATGTCAGTTTTTCACCATTGAATATGATGCTAGCTGTGGACTTGTCATGTATATTCTTTATTATGTAGAGATAAATTTCTTTTTTACCTAATTTGTTGACAGTTTTCACCATAAAAGCATTATGTGAGGTAAAATAAGCCAGGCACAGAAAGACAAATACTGCATGATCTCACTTATATGTGGAATCTTAAAAAGTTGAACTCATAGAAAGAGAGAGTAGAATGATGATTTCCAGGCACTAGGTTGTAGGGGATATGGGGAGATGTTGGTCAAAGAGTACAAAGTTTCCATTAGATAAGATAAATACATTCTGGATATCTAAGGTATAGCCTGATGAATATAGTTAATAATACTATATGAGTACTTGAAATTGGCTGAGGGTAAATCTTAAATGTTCTACACACACACACAACAAATGATAACTGTGGGGTGATGGACATGTTATTTAGCTTGATTGTTGTAACAATCTCATGATATGTACCTATATCAAAGTGTCACATTGTACCCCATAAATATATGTAATTTTATTTATCAATTATAGATTGGTAAAGCTAGGTGAAAATTTTTTAAAAAAGCTTTTTAAGGCCAGGTGTGGTGGCTCACACCTGTAATCCCAGCACTTTGGGAGGCCAAGGCAGGTAGATCACCTGAGGTCAGGAATTCAAGACCAACCTGGCCAACACAGTGAAATCCTGTCTCTGCCAAAAATACAAAAAAAAAAATTAGCTGGGCATGGTGGTGGGCACCTGTAATCCCAACTACTCAGAAGACTGAGGCAGAAGAATCACTTGAACCCGGGAGGTTGAGGTTGCAGTAAGCTGCTGAGTTAGTGCCATTGTACTTCAGCTTGGGCAAGAAGAGTGAAACTCCATCTCAAAAATTAAAAAAAAAACTTTTTAAAAGAAGTCCAAAATGAGGCAAAGGATTTCAGTTGACATTTTTCCAGAGAAGATATAGAAATTGTCAATAAGTACATGTAAAGATTGTTAACATCATTAGTCATTATGGAAATGCAAACAAAACTTCCTTTCCAATTTCGATGCCTTTTATTTCCTTCCTTAACCAATTGCACTGGCTAGAACTTTCAGTACTATGTTGAACGGAAGTGGAGACAGTGGGCATCCTTGTCATGTTCCTGATTGTATTAGTCTGTTTCATACTTCTATAAAGAACTTCCTTACACTGGGTAATTTATAAAGGAAAGAGGAGCAGTTTAATTAACTCACAGCTCAGCATGGCTGGGAAAGCCTCAGGAAACTTACAATCATGGCACAATGTGAAGGGGAAGCAAGGCACCTTCTTCACAAGGTGGCAGGAAGACGTGCTGAGCAAAGGGAGAAGAGCCCCTTATAAAACCATCAGATCTCATGAGAACTCACTCACTATCACAAGAACAGCATGGGGGAAACCACCCCCATGAGGAAGTTACCTCCAGCTGGTCCCACCCTTGACACGTGGGGTTTATGGAGATTACAATTTGAAGTGAGATTTGAGTGGGGACACAAAGCCAAGCCATATCACTGATCATAGAGAAAAAGCATACAGTTTGTCACCTTTGAATATGCTGTTATCTGTGGGCTTGTCACATATGGTGTTTCTTTTGTTGAGAAACATTCTTTTGATACCTAAATTGTTGAGAATTTTTACCATAAAAGAATGTTGAATTTTGTTGGATGCCTTTTCTGCATCTATTAAGCTGATCATATGATTTCTGGTCTTCATTCTGTTAATGAGGTACATCTCAGTTACTGATTCGCATATGTTAAACCATACTTACATCCCAGAGTCAAATCCCAGCAGATCATGGTGAATGATCCTTTCAAAGTACTGTTGAATTCAGTTTGCTGTATTTTGTTGAACCTTTTTGCATGAATGTTCATCAGGGATATTGGCCTGTGGCTTTCTTTCCTTGCAGTATTCTTGTCTGGTTTTGATGTCAGAGTAATGCTGGCCTCATAAAATTAGTTTTAAAGTATTCCTTCCTCTTCATTTTTTTTAATAGTTTGAAAATTATTGGTATTAATCCTTCTTTAAATGTTTGGTAGAATTCTGCAGTAAAATCATCAGGTTCTGGGCTTTTGTTTGATGGGAAAGTTTTTATTACTGATTCAATCCCCTTAACTTGTTATTGCCCCATTCAAATTTTCTATTTATTTATGATTCAGTCTTGGCAGGTTGATGTGCCTAGAATTTTATTTATTTCTTCTAGGTTATCCAATTTGTTGTTGTATAATTATTCATATAACTCTCTTAAAATCCTTTGTATTTCTGTGGTATCAGTTGTAATATCTCCCCTTTAATTAATTCTGATTTTATTTGAGTCTTTCCTTAGTTATTGTAGCTAAAGGTTTGTAAATTTTGTTTTTGTCTTTAAAACTGATTAAGATTTATTAATATTTTCTAGTCTCTATTTCATTTATTTCTACCATGATTGCTATTATTTCATTCTTTCTACTAACTTTGGGCTTATCTTGTTCTTATTTTTCTAGTCCCTTAAGAAGTACCAGTAGGTTGTTTATTTGAGATCTTTCTTCTGCTGTGTTGTGTGTCCATTTTCTTTTGTCTCAAGATATATTTAAACATCACTCTTAATTTATTCTTTTACCCACTGGTTGTTCAGAAACACATTGTTTAATTTCCATATGTTCGTAAACTTTCCAAAGTTATTCTTGTTATTGATTTCTGATTTCATACCATTGTGATTGGAAAAAATAACTGATATAATTTTAATCTTAATTAGTTAAGATTTGTTTTGTGGCCTAATGTATAATCTATCCTGGAGAATATTCTGCATGTACTTGAAAAGAATGTATATTCTGCTGCTGGTGAATGGAATGTTCTGTATATATCTGCTAATTCCATTTATTCTAAAGTGTAATTCAAGCCTAAATTTTCTTTATTAATTTTATATCTGGATGATCTGTTAATTGTTAACAAGGTGCCGAAGATTCCTACTATTATTGTCTTGCTCAATCTTTCCCTTTAGATCTGTTAACATTTGCTTTACATATTTAGCTGCTCCGATATTGGGTGCATGTATATTGACAATTAACTGCTCTTGATAAATTGACCCCTTTATCATTACGTAATGACCTTCTTTGTCACTTTTTACAGTTTTTGACTTAAAGTCTACTTCACCTGCTATGGTATCATTACTCTAGTTCTCTTTCGTTTCCATTTGCCTGGAATATCTTTTTCCACCCATACTTTTAGGGTGTGTGTCCTTAAAGGTGGAGTCTCTTAGGAAGCATATGGTTGGATGTTAATTTTTTTATCCACTTAGCCATTCTATATCTTGATTGGAGAATTTCATCCATTTACATTCAAGGCAATAATTCATAGGTAAGGACTTACTACTTATATTTTGTTGTTTGCTGGTTGTTTTGTAGATCCTTTCTTTCTCTCTTGCTGTCTTTCTTTGTGATTAGATTATTTTCTGCAGTGGTATTTTTGGTTCCTCACTTTTCATCTTTTGTGTATCAAGTGTAGGTTTTTGCTTTGTGGGTGCCATGAGGCTTACATAAAACATTTTTAGCTATAACAGGTTACATTAAGCTGTTGACAACTTAACTTTGATCATATTTTTAAAACTATGAGATTAAAGCTTCCTTTTGAGGGGATTGCTGGCAAGATGGCCGAATAGGAACAGCTCTGGTGTGCAGCTCCCAGCGAGATCAATGCAGAAGGCAGGTGATTTCTGCATTTCCAACTTAGGTACCTGGTTCATCTCATTGGGACTGGTTGGACAGTGGGTGTAGCCCAAGGAGGGCGAGCCAAAGCATAGTGGGGCATTGCCTCACCCCAAGAAGCTCAAGGGGTCAGGAAACTCCCTCTCCTAGCCAAGGGAAGCCATTAGGGTCTGTACCCTGCACTATGGCCCTGTTACTGCCCTCTTCCCCTGGTCTTCACAACCCGCAAACCAGAAGATTCCCTCTGGTACCTGCACCACCACCAGAGCCCTGTGTTTTCAGCACAAAACTGGGAGACAGTTTGGGCAGACTCTGAACTAGCTGCAGTAGTTTTATTTTTCATACCCCAGTGGCACCTGAAATGCCAACAAGACAGAAACATTCACTCCCCTGGAAAAGGGGCCGAAGCCAGAGAGCCAAGTGACCTGGCTCAGCAAGTCCCACCCCACAGAGAACAGCAAACTAAGATCCACTGGCTTGAAATTCTCACAGTCAGCACAGCAATCTGAGCTCAATCTGGGATGCATGAGCTTCGTGGGGGGAGGGGCATCCACCATTGCTGGGGCTCAAGTAAGTGGTTTTAATCTAACAGTGTAAACAAAGCCACCAGGAAGTTCGAACTGGGCAGAGCCCACCAAAGCTCAGCAGGCTTTGCTGAGGCAGGCAAATTTTGGGGCTTTGCTACTGCAGGCAGACTGTCTCACTAGATTCCCTCTTCACTGGGCATGGCATTTCTGAAAAAAGGCAGCAGCCCATCAGGGACTTATAAATAAAGCCCCCAACTTCCTGGGACAGAGCATCTGGGAAAAGGGGTGGTTGTGGGCACAGCTTCAGCAGATTTAAACATCCCCACCTGGGAGCTCTAAAGACAGCAGTAGATCTCTCAGAACAGCGTTTGAGCTCTGATAAGAGACAGACTGCCTCCTCAAGTGGATCCCTGACCCCCGTGTATCCTGACTGGGAGACACCTCCCAGTAGGGGCCAACAGACACCTCATCCAGAGAGCTCTGGCTGGCATCTGGAAGGTACCCCTCTGGGATGAAGCTACCAGAGGAAGGAACAGCAGCAATATTTGCTGTTCTACAGCCTCCACCAGTGATACCCAGGCAAGCAGTATCTGGAGTGGACCTCCAGCAAATTCCAGCAGACCTGCAGCAGAGAGGTCTGACTATTGGAAGGAAAACTAACAAACAGAAAGAAATAGTTTCAACGTCAACAAAAAGGATGTCCACCCAGAGACCCCCATCCAAAGATCATCAACTTTAGATACCAAAGATAGATAAATCCACAAAGATGGGGACAAACCAGCACAAAAAGGCTGAAAATTCCAAAAACAAAAAGTCCTTTTCTCCTCCAAGGGATCACAACTCCTTGCCAGCAAGGGAGCAAAACTGGATGGAGAATGAGTTTGGTGAAGTGACAGAAGCATGTTTCAGAAGGTGAGTAATAACAAACTCCTACAAGCCAAAGGAGCATGTTCTAACCCAATGCAAGGAAGCTAAGAACCTTGAAAAAAGGTTAGATACATTGGTAACTAGAATAATCAGTTTAGAGAAAAACATAAGGGACCTTACAGAGCTGAAAAACACACCACGAGAGCTTTGCAAAGCATACACAAGATTGAGTAGCTGAATCAGTCAAGCAGAAGAAAGGATATCAGACTTTGAAGGTCAACTCAATGAAATAAAGTGGGAAGACAAGATTAGAGAAAAAAGATTGAAAAGAAACAAAACCTCCAAGAAATATGGGATTACGTGAAAAAAACAAATCTACATTTGATCGGTGTACCTGAAAGGGACAGGGAGAATTAAACCAACTTGGAAAACACTCTTCAGTATGCTGTCAAAAAAACTTCCCCAAACTAGCAAGGCAGGCCAACATTCAAATTCAGGAAATACAGAGAACACCACAAAGACACTCCTTGAGAAGAGCAATTCCAAGACACATAATCATCAGATTCACCAAGGTTGACATGAAGAAAAAATTCAAAGGGCAACCAGAGAGAAAGGCCGGGTTACCCACAAAGGAAAGCCAATCAGACTAACAGTGGATCTCTCGACAGAAACCCTACAAGCCAGAAAAGAGTTAGGGCCAACATTCAACATTCTTAAAGGAAAGAATTTTCAGCCCAGAATTACATATCCAGCCAAACTAAGCTTCATAAGTGAAGGAGAAATAAAATCCTTTACAGACCAGCAAATGCTGAGAGATTTTGTCCACCAGGCCTGCCTTACAAGAGCTCCTGAAGGAAGCACTAAACATGGAAAACAACAACCTGTACCAGCCACTGCAAAAACATACCAAATTGTAAAGACCATCAACACTATGAAGATACTGCATCAACTAATGGGTAAAAGAACCAGCTAGGATCATAATGGCAGGATCAGATGCATGCATCACAATATTAACCTTAAATGTAAATGGGTTAAATGCCCCAATTAAAAGACATAGACTGGCAAATTGGATAGAGTCAAGACCCATTGGTGTGCTGTATTCAGAAGACCCATCTCACTTGCAAAGACATACATAGGCTCAAAATAAAGGGATGGGAGAATATTTACCAAGCAAACTGAAAACAAACAAAAAAAAAGCAGGGGTTCTAATACTAGTCTCTGATAAAACGGACTTTCAGCCAACAAAGATCAAAAAAGACAAAGGACGACATTACATAACAGTAAAGAGGTCAATGCAACAAGAAGAGCTAACTATCCTAAATATATATGCACCCAATACAGGAGAACCCAGATACATAAAGCAAGTTCATAGAGACCTACAAAGAGATTTAGACTCCAATACAATAATAGTGGGAGACTTTAACACCTCACTGTCAATATTAGACACATCAATAAGACAGAAAATTAACAAGGATATCCAGGACTTGAACTCAGATCTGGACCAAGTGGACCTAACAGACATCTACAGAACTCTCCACCACAAATCAACAGAATATACATTCTTGTCAGCACCACATTGCACTTATTCTAAAATTGACCACATAATTGGAAGTAAAACACTCCTCAGCAAATGCAAAAGAATGGAAATCATAACAGTCTCTCAGACCACAGTGCAATCAAATTAGAACTCAGGATTAAGAAACTCACTCAAATCCAAACAACTACATGGAAACTGAACAACCTGCTCCTGAATGACTACTGGATAAATAATGAAATGAAGGTAGAAATAAAGATGTTCCTTGAAACCAATGAGAACAAAGACACAATGTACCAGAACCTCTGGACCACATATAAAGCAGTGTGTAGAGGAAAATTTATAGCACTAAATGCCCACAAAAGAATGCAGGAAAGACCTACAATTGACACCCTAACATCACAATTAAAGAACTAGAGAAGCAAGGCAAACAAATTCAAAAGCTAGCAAAAGACAAGAAATAACTATCAGAGCAGAACTGAAGGAGACAGAGACACAAAAACCCTTCAAAACATCAATAAATCCAGGAGCTGATTTTTTGAAAAGATCAATGAAACAAATAGACTTCTAGTAAAGACAGACTAATAAGAAAAGAGAGAAGAATCAAATAGACATAATAAAAAATGATAAAGGGGATATCGCCACCAATCCCACAGAAATAAAAACTACATCAGAGAATACTATAAACACCTCTACACAAAAAAATCAGAAAATCTAGAAGAAATGGATAAATCCTGGACACTTACACCTCCCAAGACTAAACCAGGAAAAAGTAGAATCCCTGAATAGGCCAATAACAAGTTCTGAAATTGAGGGAGCAATTAATAGCCTACCAACCAAAAAAAGTCCAGGATCAGATGGTTTCAAAGCCAAATTCTACCAGACGTACAAAGAGGAGCTGGTACCATTCCTTCTGAAACTATTCCAAACAATAGAATAAAGGGAATCCTCCCTAACTCATTTTATGAGACAAACATCATCCTGATACCAAAACCTGGCAGAGACACAACTAAAAAAGAAAATTTCAGGCCAATATCCCTGATTAACATTAATGTGAAAATCCTCAGTAAAATACTGGCAAACCAAATCCAGCAGCACATCAAAAAGCTTATCCACCACCACCAAGTTGGCTTCATCCCTGGAATGCAAGGCTGGTTCAACATACGCAAATCAATAAAAGTAATCCATCACATAAACAGAACCAAAGACAAAAACCACATGATTATGTCAATAGATACAAGAAGGCCTTTGACAAAATTCAACAGCCCTTCATGCTAAAAATTCTCAATAAACTAGGTATTGATGGAATGTATCTCAAAATAATAAGAGCTACTTATGACAAACCCACAGCCAATATCATACTGAATGGGCAGAAACTGGAAGCATTTCTTTGAAAACTGGCACAAGGGATTTTCCAGCAAGATGGCTGAATAGGAACAGCTCCAGTGTGCAGCTCACAGCAAGAGTGACGCAGAAGGTGGGTGATATCTGCATTTCCAATTGAGGTTCCTGGTTCATCTCATTGGGACAAGTCAAACAGTGGGTGCAGCCCAAGGAGGGGGAGCTGAAGCAGAGTGGGGCATAGCCTCACCCAGGAAGCACAAGGGGACAGAGTACTCCCTCTCCTAGCCAAAGGAAGCCATTTGGGGCTTTTCTAGCACTCTGGTACTCTGGCTGAAATACTGCACTTTTCCCATGGTCTTCACAATCCACAGACCAGGAGATTCCCTCAGGTGCCTACAACACCTGCACCGCAGGTTTCCAGCACAAAACTGGGAGGCTGTTTGGGAAGACACCAAGCTAGCTGCACCAGTTTTTTTTTTTTTTTTTTTTTTTTTTCATACCCCAGTGGTGTCTGGAATGCCAGCAAAACAGAATCCCTCATTCCCCTGAAAAACAGGGCTGAAGCCAGGGAGCCAAGTGATCTGGCTCAGCGGATCCCACTCCCACGAAGATCAGCAAGCTAAGATCCACTGGCTTGAAATTCTCACAGCCAGCACAGCAGTCTCAGCTCAACCTGGGATGTTCAAGCCTGGTAGGGGGAGGTGCATCCACCATTGCTGAGGCTTGGGTAGGTGGTTTTTACCTCACCTGTGTAAACAAAGTTGCCAGGAAGATTATGCAATAACTCAAGATGGATTAAAAATTAACTCAAGATGGATTAAAATTTTAAGCAAGAGACCTAACACCATAAGAAACCTAGAAGAAAACCTAGGCAATACCATTCAGAACATAGGCTTGGACAAGGGCTTCATGACTAAAACACCAAAAGCATTGGCAATAAAAGCCAAAATAGACAAATGGGATCTAATTAAACTTAAGAGATTTTGCACAGCAAAAGAAACTATCATTAGAGTGAACTGGCAACCAATAAAATGGCAAAAATATTTACAGTCTACCCACCTGACATAGGGCTAATATCAAGAGTCTACAAAGAACTTAAACAAACTTACAAGAAAAAAACAAACAAACCCATCAAAAAGTGGGCAAAGGATATGAACAGACACTTCTCAAAAGAAGAGATTTATGCAGCCAACAAACATATGAAAAAAAGGCTCATCATCACTGGTCACTAGAGAAATGCAAATCAAAACCACATTGAGATACCATCTCACGCGAGTTAGAATGGTGATCATTAAAAAAAATTAGGAGACAACAGATGCTGAGGAGTATGTGGAGAAATAGGAACACTTTTACACTGCTGGTGGGAGTGTAAATTAGTTCAACCACTGTGGAAGACAGTGCACCAATTCCTCAGGGATCTAGAACTAAAAATACCATTTGACCCAGCAATCCCATTACTTGGTATATACACAAAGGATTATAAATATTTCTATTGCAAAGACATACGCACACATATGTTTATTGTGGCACTGTTCACAATAGCAAAGACTTGGAACCAACCCAAATGCTCATCAATGGTAGACTGGATAAAGAAAATGAAGCATAGAATACTATGCAGCCATAAAAAAGGATGAGTTCCTGTCCTTTGCAAGGACATGGATAAAGCTGGAAACCATCATTCTCAGCAAGCTGACACAAGAACTTAAAACCAAATACTGCATGTTCCCACTCATATGTGGGTGTTGAACAATGAGAACACATGGACACATGGAGAGGAGCATCACACACCAGGCCTGTCATGGAGTTGGGGGGTAGGGAAGGGATAGCATTAGGAGAAATACTAATGTAGATGATAGGGTGATGGATGCAGAAAACTACCATGGTACATATATACCTATGTGACAAACCTGTAGGTTCTGCACATGTACCCCAGAACTTAAAGTATAATGAACACACATACACACACACAAAAGAAAACCGGCACAAGACAAGGATGCCCTCTCTCACCACTGCTATTCAATATAGTATTGAAAGCTCTGGCCAGGGCAATCAGGCAAGAAAAAGAAATAAAGCGTATTCAACTAGGAAAAGAGGAAGTCAAATTGTCTGTATTTGCAGGTGATATGATTGCATATTTAGAAGACCCCATCATCCCAACCCAAAATCTCTTTAAGCTGATAAGCAACTTCAGCAAAGTCTCAGGATACAAAATCAGTGTGCAAAAATCACAAGCATTCCTATACACCTATAATAGAAAAGCAGAGAGCCAAATCATGAGTGAACTCTCATTCACAATTGCTGCAAAGAGAATAAAATACCTAGGAATACAACTTACCTGGGCTGCAAAGGACCTCTTCGAAGAGAACTACAAACTGTTGCTCAAGGTAATAAGAGAGGACACAAACAAATGGAAAAACATTCCATGCTCATGGTTAGGAAGAATCGATATTGTGAAAATGGCCATACTGCCCAAAGTAATTTTATAGATTCACTGCTATCCCCATCAAGCTACCACTGACTTTCTTCACAGAATTGGAAAAAAACTGCTTTAAATTTCATACAGAACCAAAAAAAAGCCTGCATAGCCAAGATAATTCTAAGCAAAAAGAGCAAAGCTGGAGGCATCACGCTACCTGACTTCAAGCTACACTACAAGACTACAGTAATCAAAACAGCATGGTACTGGTAACAAAACAAATATATAGACCAATGAAACAGAACAGAGGCCTCAGAAATAATACCACACAGAGTGAACAGGCAACCTACAGAACAGGAGAAAATTTTTGCAATTCCTCCATCCAACAAAGGGCTAATATCCAGAATCTAAGAAGAACTTCAACAAATTTGCAAGAAAAAAACAACCCCATCAAAAAGTAGGCAAAGAATATGAACAGACACTTCTCAAAAGGAGACATTTATGTAGCCAACAAACATATGAAAAAAAGCTAATCATCACTGGTCATTAGAGAAATGCACATCAAAACCACAATGAGATGCCAGTTAGAATGGCGATCATTAAAAAATCTGGAGACAACAGATGCTGGAGAGGATGTGGAGAAATAGGAATGCTTTTACACTGTTTTGGGGAGTATAAATTAGTTCAGCCATTTTAGAAGACAGTGTGGCAATTCTTCAAGGATCTAGAACTAGAAATACCATTTGACCCAGCAAATTCCCTTACTGGGTATATACCCAAAGGAGTTTTGTTACTTTGGTGGTGTCATGGTTTCCTGATTGTAATCCTTGTGGCCATGAACTGGTATTTGCCCATCTGAAAAACTAAGGATTTATTCCACTCTTTGCAGGCTGGCTTCAGCTGGGAAAGCCCTTCATCAGCCAGCCTGTCCAGAGATTCTAGGAGAGCTTTCTGGTGTGGTCCATGGGCAGGCTCACTGCTGGAGTCCTCAAGTACGCTGGCATGGTTCCTGTGTGAACAGGGGAGTAAGCCCGGTATCTGGATCCATGGCAACCATCCCAGCACTGGAGTCTACTGGGATGGTCCTGGACCCTGAGTTTACTAGAGTAGGCCTGGATCCAGGCACTACTGTAGTGTGAGGCCACAGGGGCTTGCCTGGCACTGGGCAAGTCTGGAGCCTATGTCTGTGTAGTCCATCTTGGAGACTGGGTATGTGGGTGCCAGCCTGGTTCCTGAGGCCATTGGTACTGACCTGGTTCTGGGGTGTGGCTGGAGACTTGGTCTTTGGGCAATTGCCCGAAGTCTGAGGTTGAAGAGATCAGCTTAGTACTGGGTTGGGCCTGAAGCCTGGGGCTGGTGTGGGCCAGCCTTGTTTTGGGCTGGGTTGGAGCCTGATGTGGGCCTGAAGCCTGAGCTTGAATGGGCCAGCCTGAAACCTCGGGCCATCAGGGATGGCCTGGAACTGGACCAACCTGGAGTCTGTACCCATGAGGGCTATATTGGAGGCTGAATCTTTTGGTGCTGATCTGGTACCTGAGGCCATGGGTGCCAGCCTGGAGCTGAGGTCCATGGGTGTCAATGCGGCACTGGGACAGACCCAAAGCCTGGAAGTGTGAAGGGCAGCCTGGAGCTGAGTTTGTCTGGATACTGGGTCTCTTGATATTGGCCTTAAAGTGGAGTCCAGATGTGCTGGTTTTGTGATAGAAAGGGGCTGGAGAAGTGTCTGGCCTGAAGCCTGAGGCTGAAGGGGCTGTCTTGGAATGAGTGCAAGCCTGAAGGTATGATCTGGTGCTGAAGGAAGTCTGGAGTTTGGGGCTATTTGCCCAGGTATGGGAGACTGCATCTGCAGGGATGGCCTGGACCCTGGAGCTACAATGGCTAGCCTAGTGTCCAAGTCTGTGGGGACCAGCCTACAATCCGGGGTAATCATGGCTTGTCCAGGGCTAGACTTTACTGTGTCAGTCCCAGTGCTGGGATCTGAGTCAAATCCTGGTGTTCACATCCCTCTTCTTCTCCCAAGCAAAGAGCATCTTTCTGCATACTGTGTTGGCTGGGATTGATGAAGGCATAACAGGTAATTTAAAACTGTCCTGCTAAAGAGAAAAATAAAGGAAAAGAGAGAAAAGCTTCATTTAGAAAGAGATACCCATGAAAGATCTGAATGAAAAGTGGGAGCCAGGCATGTGCATATGTGAGAGAATGTGCATATGTCTCCCTCACGTAAGGGAAGACCAAGTGAAAAAGTCCTGGGGCAGGAGTTTTTCAGGCCTACTTGAACAATAGCAAGAAAATCTGTGTCATAAGTGAGTGAGTGAGGGATATGAGAGAAGAAAGGTAAGGTGGGATCACATCATGTGGGTTCTTATAGGGAACTGTAATGAATTAGGCCGTGATTCAGTAAGATAAGATGATTGCAGAGCACTGAGTATGGGAAAGACATCACTCTGGCTTCTGGGTGGTTAATAAACTGGGTGGGAAAGGAGGTGGTTCGTATCATGTGGGTCCTTGTAGACAACTATGAGCACTTGGGCTCTAATTCTGAGTGAGGTGAGGACATTGCAGGGTAATAAGTAAGGAAAAGACATGATACGACTTACATTTTGACATGATTGCTCTGTCTATGGTGCAGAATGTTCCGGGTGTATGAGGGGCAAGTATGGGAGTAGGGAGAAGAGTCAGGAGGCTTTGGACTGGGCAGGGGCGGGGAAGATGGACAGATTCTGGATACATTTTGAAAGGTAAGCTGATCAGAGTTGTTGATAAATCAAATGTGGAGTTAGAGGGAAAGAGAGGAATCAAGGAAGATACCTAAGTTTTTGACCTGACCATTTCTAGCTTCCAGTGAGTTTTTTTATGAAAAGGAATTGAGTTTTTAGCCTTTGTTTGTATTATATATATTTAAGGTATATAACATAATGTCTTGATATACATATACATAGCAAAATGATTACTATAGTCAAGCAAACTAACATATCCATCACTTCATGTGGTTACCTTTTGTATACAGTAAGAGCACCTAAAATCTACCCTTTGCAAATTTTCAGTTTACAATATTATCAAATACAGTCCTCATCTTTTACATTATATCTCTAGACTTACACATTCTACATAACTGCAACTTTGTACCCTTTGACCTACATCTCCCTATTTCCTCCCAATCACTGCTCTATTCTTTGTTTCTATATATTTGACCTTTTAATGATGCCACACATAAGTGAGATCATGGAGTATTTGTCTTTCTGTGCCTGGCTTATTTCACTTATCATAATGTTCATGTTGTTACAAATGACAGGATTTTATATTTTTAAGTCTGATTAATATTCTATTATAGAAATATATCACAACTTCTATATCCATTTATCTATTGATGGGAACATAGGTTGTAGGTTGTTTCTATATATTGGCCTTTGTGAATAATGCTGCAGTGAACATGTAAGCACAGATAGCTCCATGAGGTGCTGATTTTTTATTGAATACTTTTCTGCATCTAGTCATGATCATATGGGTTTTCTAATTTGATTCGTTAATGTGGTGAATTATATTACTATGTTATTTTATTTAATTATTCTAACTGAGCTTTGTATTACTAAGAGAGGATATCTTAGCTATATTTTTCCATTTTCTCCATCCTATTTATTCCTTCATTTGTTTTCTAAGTTGCAATATTTGAAACCATATATACATATATTTTGAGATGGAGTCTTGCTCTTCTTGCCCAGGCTGTAGTGCAGTGGTGCAATCTCGGCTCACTGCAACCTCCACCTCCCAACTTCAAGCAATTCTCCTGCCTCAGCCTCTCAAGTAGCTTGGACTACAAGTGCCCACCACCATACCTGGCTAATTTTTGTATTTTTTGTAGAGACGGGGTTTCTCCATGTTGGCCAGGCTGGTCTCAAACTCCTGACCTCAGGAGATCCGCCCACCTTGGCCTCCCAAAGTGCTGGGATTACAGGTGTGAGCCACCGCGCCTGGCCGAAACCATAATTTTCTACTACTCATCTCTGAAAATGTACTGTATTGACACTATCTTCTGCCAAATAGTGTTTTTGGAGCAAGTAGGTAAACCTAGCCACCATTTGAAACATTGTTTCTACAGATAAATGAGCATTGGATTCCAGACAACTGATTTCCCTGTGAACTTTAGAAACTAAAATGTTCTGAGGTTGGAAAAAAAAGATAAACTTCTACTGGGAGACTTATGAGGATGTTTAGTTTCCAGAACAATTTTCCAGAACTTCCATTTTCAGTATAGTGCAAGCTAGGGCACCTGGTCTCTGTTGTTATGTGCAAATGATAGCTCACTCATGTTCTTTTTTAAGGTATCCTCACCTGAGTCCCAAGTACAAGGAGTCTTTTGATGTGGGCTGTAACCTCTTTGCCAAGTTTTCTGCATACATTAAGAATACACAAAAGGAGGCAAATAAAAGTAAGATACCTTTCTTTAAATCTCTATTCTTCTCTCACTCTTCATATTTTTACTCAGGAAAAATAGACTTTTCCAAAATATATAGCATATTTCAGGGAATAGCCTAGTCTTCCCCTCATTCTCTGTTCTCTCCGCTGAAATTCCCTTGTATTAAGTTTTATTAGATTTAGAACTCAAGATTCAATATAGCAATTACCAACACAGCTCAATTAGAATATTGACATACCAGGTGTGAACTAACTGCAGGACTGTGTACCTTTAAGTTTTCTTAAACTGTGGCAGCTACCATTTTCCATGAACATTCTTAAATAGGTTTATTATCCTCTGAGTCACAAGAACTGTGTGTTTTCTTCACTTTCTAGCTCTTCTGAGTTGGATAACATATATCACTTTTCCTTCTTTTACTCTCCAACCAATGTACCTCCTTAAGAAAAGTCCAAAAGATTTACACTCACTATTCAATCTTACTTTCTGTTATCAGTAAGTAGTTGAGCATTCTAAATAGTTAACTAGATGTTGAAGAGCCAGCATAAGCAATGTGTATAGATAGAGGTATCTAAATGTATGGAAAGCATATTTAGAAAGCATTTAGCCACAAAGACAATACATTTACAAGTAACTTTATTACTTCATTGCCTCAGATTTTGAAAAATCTCTGCTCAAAGAATTCAAGCGTCTGGATGACTACTTAAACACCCCGCTTCTGGATGAAATTGATTCAGGCAGTGCTGAGGAACCCACAGTTTCCAGAAGACTGTTCTTGGATGGGGACCAGCTAACACTGGCTGATTGTAGCTTGTTACCCAAGCTGAACATTATTAAAGTAAGTATTTACAGGGCAGGCTGAATGGGTGGGAGGGGTTTACCAGTTGCCAGCACAAAGCACAGTGACGTGTCATCATCATCATGTGTGGCATATACATCTCTTTTTTCTCTTTAGAGGAAAGATCCATAATAACTTCTTCTGGGAGGTATTAAAACTTGGGTTTTGGTTTTTTTTTTTTTTTCCTTTTTGAGATAGGATCTGTCACCCAGGTTGGAGTGCAGTGGTGTGATCAAGGCTTACTGCAACCCCCACCTCCCAGGCTCAAGCAATCCTCCCATCCCAGCCTCTTGAGTAGTTGGGACTACAGGCACATGCCATCATGCCAAGCTAATTTTTTGTACTTTTTGTAGCAACAGGGTTTTGCCATGTTGCACAGGCTGGTCTTGAACTCCTAGGCTCAAGTGATTCACCTGCCTTGGCCTCCCAAAGTACTAGGATTACAGGCATGAGCCACCACGCCCAGTCAAAACTTGTTTCCTTCTTTCTAAATCAAAAGGTGTTTTCCACTGTCTTGTCTATAAAATAAGAATAATATTACCCATTTTACAGAATTGTTAAGAGAATTAAACAAATTAAAGCATTTAAAATGCTTGGAACAGTGTCTGGATCGTAATAGGGGATAACCAATGTAGGCTATTAATATTATGATGAATTTATCATAAATTTAACAAATATATATTGAACAGACTTACGCAGAATTTACTCTCTGAGTTCTATGCCAAACACAGAGGATACATAAAGAAATAAGATATAGGACTTTAAATAAACTCTTAGGCTAATGGTGGTGGATATGTGCTCATTTTCTTTGCTTCCTTCTTCTAAATATAGTCATAAATGGGCCGGGCGCGGTGGCTCAAGCCTGTAATCCCAGCACTTTGGGAGGCCGAGGTGGGTGGATCACGAGGTCAAGAGATCGAGACCATCCTGGTCAACATGGTGAAACCCCGCCTCTACTAAAACTACAAAAAATCAGCTGGGCATGGTGGTGCGTGCCTGTAATCCCAGCTACTCAGGAGGCTGAGGCAGGAGAATTGCCTGAACCC
>NW_016107891.1:377370-379268 GCF_001604975.1 Cebus imitator | reverse complement strand
TGCCTGTAATCCCAGCTACTCAGGAGGCTGAGGCAGGAGAATTGCCTGAACCCAGGAGGCGGAGGTTGCGGTGAGCCGAGATTGCGCCATTGCACTCCAGCCTGGGTAACATGAGTGAAACTCCGTCTCAAAAAAATAATAAATAAAAATAAATAAATAAATAAATATAGTCATAATTAAATACAGAATCAGTATAAACATGATTGTAAGCTATGGCTTTGTCAACGTTTGTAGGCAAAACATCAAAATAGTCCAAGATTCAAGTCTACTTTGTAGTTTATTTTATGGTACTTTTTGTGTCAATAAGATGCTTTTGATAATCCTGACTTCTAAGATATATTTCTACATAGTAGGCATGTTACTGGTGCCTTTTACTACCAACTTCTTTTTCCTTTTTTTTTTTTTTTTTTGCAAAATTCTAGGTTGCTGCCAAGAAATATCGTGACTTTGACATTCCAGCAGAATTCTCAGGAGTCTGGCGTTATCTCCACAATGCCTATGCCCGTGAAGAATTTACCCACACGTGTCCTGAAGACAAAGAAATTGAAAATACTTATGCAAATGTGGCTAAACAGAAGAGTTAGGATAGCTCTTACAGGAGAAAAGGCTGTGTTTGTGATCAGATTTTGCTTATTGACACATTAGAAAGGGTTTGCCGATAAGAATATGAAAAATACTGCTTCTTCTATCCAACTCTCTTGTGAAAAGGAACTCTGTATTTTCTGTTAGCCATAAACAATCTGTCCCCTGTGTATTTTATAGGTCTTCATACTTTTACTTAATTTTCTTTATCCATATGACAAGCCACTGCAATCCTGAATGACATGGAAAGCATCACAATCTTTTGTCTTTTGCTTGAATTCCTGGAATGCATATGTATAAGCTAAACAGATGTCTGTAGTTATAAATGTCATAAGTAGAGGTAACAATTTCACCATATAAATCATTAAATAATTTCACATTTTTATTAGTTTAATATATACAGTAGTTTATTTCTGATATAAATAATAAATTCAAAGAGTGAGCATATCAGAGAGGCAAATTCTGAAAGAATGATTATTCGTATGTTTATTGAAGCACTGTTCACAATAGCAAAGACTTGGAACAAACCCAAATGGTTATCCAGCCCATCAATGATAGACTGGATAAAGAAAATGTGGCACATATACACCATGGAATACTATGCAGCCATAAAAAAAGATAAGTTCGGCTCCCAGGTTAGGTTGCGGCGCGGGCGGCGGGCGGAGCTGGTCCCATTGTGCTGCGGCTCCCTGCCGCCTGCAGTCCGGGGCCGCGCCCCATGCTGCCCGCCCACCCGCCATGGAGTCCGGCCCCGACAGCCCAGCCGCCTCCGGCCCCACCGCCATCCGCGAGGGCTGGTTCCGCGAGACCTGCAGCCTGTGGCCCGGCCAGGCCCTGTCACCGCAGGTGGAGCAGTTGCTCCACCACCGGCGATCGCGCTACCAGGACATCCTAGTCTTCCGCAGTAAGACCTATGGCAACGTGCTGGTGTTGGACGGTGTCATCCAATGCACAGAGAGGGATGAGTTCTCCTACCACGAGATAATCAACCTGCCTCTATGCAGCCACCCCAACCCGCGAAAGGTGCTGATCATCGGGGGCGGAGATGGAGGCGTCCTGCGCGAGGTGGTGAAGCACCCCTCCGTGGAGTCCGTGGTCCAGTGTGAGATCGACGAGGATGTCATCCAAATCTCCAAGAAGTTCCTGCCAGGGATGGCTATTGGCTATTCTAGCTCGAAGCTGACCCTACACGTGGGTGATGGGTTTTGAGTTCATGAAACAGAATCAGGACGCCTTTGATGTGATCATCACTGACTCCTCAGACCCCATGGGCTGCGCCGAAAGTCTCTTCAAAGAGTCCTATTACCAGCTGATTA
>NW_016107891.1:367535-373289 GCF_001604975.1 Cebus imitator | reverse complement strand
AAAAAAAAAAAAAAAAAAAAAAGAACTGTGTAGGAATAATGTTTCTCTATGTCAATAGAATAAAGCTAGTATAAATCTGAAGATGACTCTGATAAGTCAGGATGTATATGGTAAGCTCTAAAGCAACCACCAAAAAAATACTTCAAATTATAGTGAAAAAAATCTTACTCAAGAATTAAGAAACTCAAGTGGTACTTCAAAAAATAGTGTAAAAGAAAGCAGTAAGAGACGACTAGAAGAACAAAATGTATAGAAAAACAAATAAATGGTTGACATAAATCCCACTATACCAATAAATAACATTAAATGTGTACAGATTAACCAATCTGTTTAAAGAAAAGCAAAAATTATATGGCTAGATGTTTCAAATGACACAACTATATGCTGTCTACAGGAGACACTTTATGTTCAAAGATACAAAGTGATTGAAAGTAAAATGATGGAAAAAGACATATCATGCAAACAACAACCACAAGAAAGCCGAAGTGACTACACTAATATCTGAAAAATAAACTTCAAAACAAAAACAGCTACTAGAGATAAAGAAGAACATTTCATAGAGTTAATCTATCAGGAAGATACAACAATTACAAAGATATATGCATCTAACAATAGAGCTCCAAAACATATAAAGCAATACCTGACAGTTAAGGTGAAAAATCATTCTACAAGAATAGTTGGAGGCTTCATTCTCCACTTCTAATAATATGTAGAACAACCTTACTGAAGATCAACAAGGAAACAGCAGACTTATGTCTAAGTCTTTGTAAACCAACTAGACATAACAGATATATATATATATATATATATATATATATACATATATATATATATGTATCAGCAAAGATATATTATTTTCAAGTGCACATGAACCATTATCCAGAATAGTCTATATACTATGCCAAAAAACAAACCTCAAGAAATTTTAAAGGATAGAAATAATACAAAGTATGTTTTCTGACCACATGGAATGAAATTAGAAATCAATAGTAGGAAAAAGATATGAGAAACTCACAAATATGTGAAAATTAAACAAAACACTCATAAATAACAAATGATTCAAAGAAGAGATCAAAAGGAAAATTAAAAAACACTTTCAGATAAATAAAAATGAAGACACAAGAAAGATATCAAAATGTATGGGGTTCAGATATAGCAGTGCTCCAGCCAATATCATACTGAATGGGCAAAAGCTGGAGACATTCCCTTTGAAAACTGGCACAAAACAAGGATACCCTCTCTCAGCACTCCTATTCAACATAGTATTGGAAGTTCTGGCCAAGCCAATCAGGAAAGAAAAAGAAATAAAGGATATTCAGTTAGGAAAAGAGGAAGTCAAATTGTCTCTATTTGCAGACGACATGATTGTATATTTAGAAGACCCCATCGTCTCAACCCCAAATCTCCTTAAACTGATAAGCAACTTCAGCAAAGTGTCAGGATACAAAATCAATATGCAAAAATCACAAGCATTCCTATACACCAATAATAGAAAAAACAGAGAGCCAAATAATGAGTGAACTCTCATTCACAATTGCTACAAAGAGAATAAAATACCTAGGAAGAAAACTTACAAGGGATGTGAAGGACCTGTTCAAGGAGAACTACAAACCACTGCTCAAGGAAATAATGGAGGACACAAACAGATGGAAAAACATTTCATGCTCATGATTAGGAAGAATCAATACTGTGAAAATGGCCATACTGCTTAAAGTATAGATTCAATGCTATTCTTATCAAGATACCATTGACTTTCTTCACAGAACTGAAAAAAAAAAAAAAAAAACCCTAAATTTCACATGGAATCGTAAAAGAGCCTGCATTGCCAAGATAATCCTAAGTGGGAAAAAAAAAACAAAACCCAAAGCTGGAAGCATCATGCTACCTGACTTAAATTACACTAAAAGGCCACAGTAATCAAAACAAAATGGTACTGGTATGAAAAAACAGGTATAAACCAATGGAACAGAACAGAGGCCTGAGAAATGACACCACATATCTACAACCATCTGATCTTTGACAGACCTGACAAAACACAAGCAATGTGGAAAGGATTCCCTATTTAATAAATGGTGTTGGGAAAGCTGACCAGCCATATGCATAAAGCTGAAACTGGATCCCTTCTTTACACCTTATACAAAAATTAACTCTAGATGGATTAAAGATTTAAACATGAGACCTAACACCATAAAAACCCTAGAAGAAAACCTAGGCAAAACCATTCAGGACATAGGCACAAGCAAAGACTTCATGACTAAAACACAAAAAGCAATGGCAACAAAAGCCAAAATAGACACAAATGGGATCTAATTAAACTAAAGAGCTTCTGTATAGCAAAAGAAACTATTATTAGAGTGAAACGGCAACCAACAGAATGGGGAAAAAAATTTTGCAATCTGCATATCTGACAAAGGGCTAATATCCAGAATCTACAAAGAACTTAAACAAATTCACAAGAAAAAAAACAAACAACCCCATCAAAAAGTGGGCAAATGATATGAACAGACACTTTTCAAAAGAAGACATTTATGCGGCCAACAAACATATGAAAAAAGGCTCATCATCACTGGTCATTAGAGAAATGCAAATCAAAGCCACATTGAGATACCATCTCACACCAGTTAGAATGGTAATCATTTAAAAAATCAGGAGACAACAGATGCTGGAGAGGATGTGGAGAAACAGGAACACTTTTACACTGTTGGTGAGAGTGCAAATTAGTTTAACCATTGTGGAAGAGGGTGTGGTGATTCCCCAAGGATCTAGAAATAGAAATACCATTTGACCCAGCAATCCCATTACTGAGTATATACTCAAAGCATTACAAGCAATTCTATTATAAAGACACATGCACATATATGTTTATTGTGGCACTGTTCACAATATCAAAGACTTGGAACTAAGTCAAATGACCATCAATGATAGACTGGATAAAGGAAATGTGGCACATATACACCGTGGAACACTATGCAGCCATAAAAAAGGATGAGTTCATGTCCTTTGCAGGGACACAGATGAAGCTGGAAATCATTATTCTCAGCAAACTGACACAAGATCAGAAAACCAAACACCGCATGTTCTCACTCATAAGTGGGTGTTTAACAATGAGAACACATGGACACAAAGAGGGGAACATCACACACTGGGGCCTGTCTGGGGATGGGGGGATAGGGAAGGGATAGCATTAGGAGAAATAGCTAATTTAGATGACGGGGTGATGGATGCATCAAACCACCATGGCACATGTATACCTATGTAACAAAACTGCACATTCTGTACACGTACCCCAGATATTAAAGTATAATAAATAATATTTTTTAAAAAGAAAAGACAGATATAGCAGTGCTCAGATGGAAATGTATAGCTATAAGTGCCTGTATTAAGAAAAAGCCTCAAATCAATAACTTAACCTTACAACTTAAGAAACTGGAAATAAAATGAGCTAACTAAAACAAAATCAAGCAAAATGAAGGAAATAATAAAGATTAGAGCAGAGATAAATGAAACAAGGGAATAGATTAACAGTAGAATCAATGAAACCAAAAGTTGGTTCTTTGAAAAGAGCAACAAAAATGTCAAACCTTTTGAAAAGACCAACAAAAAAGAGAGATTTCTTATATTACGAGAATCAGGAGTGAAAATGGGGACATTACTACTGACCATACAAAATTAAAACGGGATATAAAGGAAAACTATAAATATTTGTATGCCAATAAGTTAGATAACTTTGCTGAAATGAACAAATTTCTATCAAGATACAAACTAGTGAAATTGACTGAAGAAGAAATAGACCATCTGGATTGACCTATAACAAGTGAAGAGATTGCATTAACAATTAAAAAAAAAAAAAAACTGCTCACAAAGAAAAGCCTCACCACTGAAGCTTCATCAGGAAGCTTTACCACTGAATTCTAGCAAACATTTAAATACTAATTAAGTTTCATTACACAAGATAAGTTCTACAGATCTGCTCTATAACATTGCATCTATAGTTAAGAATACTGTATCATGCACTTAAAATGCTGTCAAAGGGGCAGATTTGTTGTGTTCTTACTACAATAAGACAGAAAAAGAGGGAGCAAGAGAGAGACTCATCCTAAAAGCAGAAAAGGAAGGAACACTTTACAACACATTTTAGGAGACCAATATTGCCCTTGTACTTAAACCAGACAAATATATCAGAATGAAAGAAAATTGCAAACAAATATTTTTACTATAGGTGCAGAAATCCTCACCAAAACAGTAGCAAACCAAATCTAGAAACAAAAAAATTATACAACATGATCAAATAGGACTTATCCCAGGAATGCAAGTTTGAGTCAGCATCCAAAAATCAATTAATGTAATAAATTACACTAGTAGAATAAAAAACAAAAGCCACATGATCACCTCAATATATTCAGAAAAAGCGTTTGACAAAAAAAATAAGAAATGTGCTAAAAAGACTGTTAAGACTAATAAGCAAGTTCAGCAAGGTTAGAGGATATAAAATCAATATACAAAAATTAATTGCATTTTATACACTTGTAATGAGTAATCTAAAAATGAAATTAAGAAAATAATTTCATTCACAATAGCATTAAAAATAACAAAACACTTAAGAATAACTTAGCCAAAGAAGTACCAGACTTATACACTAAACACTACAAAACATTGTTGAAACAATTTTTAAAAATCTAAATAAATGGAATGATATCCATCCTGTGCTCATGGATTGAAAGACTTAATTTTGTTAAGACAAGAATACTTTCCAAATTGATCTACAGAGTCAAATCAATACCTATCAACATTCTGATTGCCTTATTTGCAGAAACTGAGAAGCTTTCCTTAAAATTCATATGAAATTGCAAAGGGCTCCAAATAACCAAACCAATCTTTGAAAAAATTGGATCCTCCACAGTAGGAGGACTCACACTTTTAGATTTCAGAGCTTTCTACCAAGCTTCAATAGTCAAGACAGTGTCATACTGGCATAAGGGCAGACATATAGACCAATGTGTATTTACCATTTCATTTCCTTTTCTGGGAATTGTCTCTTTATATACTTTGTATTTTTTATGTGTAATATTTTATCATTGCCTTACTCTTTTAAAAAATCAGCTTTATTAACATCAAAGTAGAAAGTCCAAAAATACATCCATACATCCATGGTCAATTGATTTTCAAGAGTGTCAAAATAATTCCATAGAGAAAGAATAGTATCCTCAATAGAATGCTGGGATAACTGAATATCCACATTCAAAGGAATGAATTTGAACCCCTTCCTCACACCATGAATAAAAATGAACACAAAATTGATCATAGACCTAAATGAATGAACTAAAACTATAAAACTCTTAGAAGAAAGCATGAGTAAATCTTCATGACCTTGGATTTATTATTCTTGACCTTGGATAAATTAGACTTTGAAGCAACAAAGATCAAAAGAGACAAAGAAGGACATTACATAATGGTAAAAGGATCAGTGCAACAAGAAGAGCTAACGATCCTAAATATATACGCACCCAATACAGGAGCACTGAGATACATAAGGCAAGTTCTTAATGACTTACAAAGAGACTTAGACTCCCACACAATAATAGTGGGAGACTTTAACATCCCATTGTCAATATTAGACAGATCAACCAGACAGAAAATTAACAAGGATATCCAGGACTTGAACTCAGACCTGGAACAAGCAAACCTAATAGACATTTACAGAACTCTCCACCCCAAATACACAGAATACACATTCTTCTCAGCACCACATCACAC
>NW_016107891.1:336479-364643 GCF_001604975.1 Cebus imitator | reverse complement strand
AAAGGATTATAAATCATTCTAGCATAAGGACACGTGCACACGAATGTTCATTGCAGCACTGTTTACAATAGCAAAGACCTGGAACCAACCCAAATGCCCATGGATGATAGACTGGACAGGGAAAATGTGGCACATATACACCATGGAATATTATGCAGCCATCAGAAACGATGAGTTCGTGTCCTTTGTAGGGACATGAATGAACCTGGAAACCATGATTCTCAGCAAACTGACAGAAGATCAGAAGATCAAACACCGCAGGTTCTTACTTATAGGTGGGTGTTGAACAATGAGAACACATTGACACAGGGAGGTCAGTTGGGGGGAAATAGGGGAGGGACGGTGGGGAGTGGGGAGTTGGGGAGAGATAGCAAGGGGAGAGATGCCAGTTGTAGGTGATGGGGAGGAAGGCAGCAAATCACACTGCCACGTGTGTACCTATGCAACCATCTTGCATGTTCTTCACATGTACCCCAAAACCTAAGATGCAAAAAAAAAAATACATGAAAAAAAATAAAATGGTATAGAGAATAGGAAAAAAGCCCTAGAGAACTTGAGAAATTTATGACAATTAAATAATTACAATAACTATATCTTGAATTATTTCAAAATTGACTGCTTCTAAAAGTGACTTATTAATCTGTTATTCATGGTTTGGCATATGCCTATGTATAAACTGTGATATTTTAACATTTGATCTCCCTCTCATCGCGGCCCCCCCTCCAAAAAAAAAGACTCTAGGTCATAGAAATAAAATATGTGTGGCTACACTTTAAAGAATCTTTATTGAAGCATTGTTACGACAAAGGGGAAATTGAAAGGTGTTTATGATGGTTTACTAATTGCAAAAAGCAATTATTAATTGAAAGTAAGGCCCTGGTTTAACTTTTGTAAAAACAAACAGCAGTAAATGTATATAGGAATACAAACACATGTAGTATTCATGTGTTTCACGGACACAGGGAGGGGAACATCACACACTGGGGCCTCGGCGGTGGGGGTTAGGGAAGGAATAGCAGGGGATGGGGGAATTGGGGAGGGATAGCATTAGGAAAAATACCTCATGGAGATGACGGGGCGATGGATGCAGCAAACCACCACCATGGTGTGTATATACATACGTAACAAACCTGTACTATGTGCACATGTACCCCAGAACTTAAAGTATAATAAATAATTTTTTTAAAATCTGTGTGTTTATGTGAGCATGGAAACACATGTAGACTAATATGTAATTATGTACCTTCCCTTTTTTGCGTACAGTTTTGTATTGCTTTGCTAGTTTCAATAAAAAGGTATGACATTTGCAGTTTGAACGATAGGGAACATTTTTAGTCATCAAAGGGTGGGCGGGGTAATTAGAAAGGCAGGGAAAGCGCTAATTTTGCAGCCATTTTGTGTGCGCTCCTCTTAGAGACAGTGCGGCGGCCCCAGCGTCGCGTCTACGCGCGGGATTACAGTAACCCGGTTGTCAGTGATGAGTCAGAGTGCGTGGTGCTGATGCTGCTGCCATTTCATCACCTTTGCGAGCGCAGCATCCATCCCTCCGCTCTCCGAGCGCCTGGGCCTACCCGACTTCGGGCTCCCAGGCCAGCGATGCGCTCGCGGCAGAGCTAGATCCGGCCGAGCCGCGCTCTCTGAGGCGTCGGCGGCGCGCCCCCTCCCGCCGTCCCTGGTCCGGGCCAAGGAGACCTGCCCAGCCGCGGCCATGGAGGCCATCTGGCTGTACCAGTTCCGGCTCATTGTCATCGGGGATTCCACAGTGGGCAAGTCCTGCCTGATCCGCCGCTTCACCGAGGGTCGCTTTGCCCAGGTTTCTGACCCCACCGTGGGGGTGGATTTTTTCTCCCGCTTGGTGGAGATCGAGCCAGGAAAACGCATCAAGCTCCAGATCTGGGATACCGCGGGTCAAGAGAGGTTCAGGTGGGAGCGCAGTCCGGGCCCGCAAGCAATGGGAGGGTCTTCGGGGTTTGCGCAACCCCTGGGGAGAGAGGACTCATTGGTCCTACTCGCGGTCCAAGAGGGCAACTCCAAGGGTCTTAGGGGATTCTGCCAAAGCCCACCTTCGGCTAACTGGGAGTTCCGTTCAATGAAGCTCCCTGGCAGGGAAGGCCAGTCAATAATGCATATTGCGTGCACCACAACTCCACCAACCCGCCCCTTGGTGGCTAATAAATTAGATGGAATTGATCTCTGTATCTGTAATTCATCAATCTCAGTCCCTATGTTATATACTTTTTAAAATGTTCCCAGGTCATCCTAACATAACTGACAGAGATTTAGATACACAAATACACGTGTATTATGTTTTATTCCTATATCTGTGTGTGCACATATATATGCTAACATATGTTCTAACATAAAGGAAATAGTTACGATGAATTGGTTGATTCCTTCTTGCAACCAGCACACATTCAGTGATTATCTACTATGTGCCATGCTCTGGGCTTGTTTCTGGGGTAACAGTGTGAGGAAACTCACACAAGGGGATTCCATGTAATCAGAACACACAAAGCCCCTTAATTCTTGGAACTTCTGTGCTAACATAGTTGAGGGAAATAGATAATCAGCAATTACAAAAGCTTATCTTGCTCATCTTTGTATGCCCACTCCCTACTGTTAACACTTGGCACATAAAGAATATGTTTAATTTCAATCAATCAATTCACTGAATAATCAATGAATATATTTATTTTCGCTCACAACCCTTTGCTTTTCTTTTGTACCATGTATTATTTGTTATTATATGTACGAACACAGAGGAGGAAAGGTTAACTGAAGAAGATGAAACAGGATGAGTATGAGTGCCCAAGCAAAGACAGGAAACGCCCAGGGATAGGAAACAGCATGAATAAAGACAGAAGTGAGAGGGAGCAGAGTGTACACAGAAAACTTTGCAGAGAACAATTTGAACTAAAGTCAAGTAGAGCAGCAGGAACCAGATCAAGAAAACTCAATAGCTCATGTTTATGATCATTTATTCATTTACCTATTGAAAACTAATTAAGCATACAAGACACTGGTTGGGTAATTGAAGAGGGGTAAGGAGAAGAAGTAATTACAAACTTAAGTTGCTCCAGCTCCCCACTTCCACAAACAACACTGTGGCAAATATCCTTGTACAGGTTCACTTTGAACTTGTGATTGCATTTCTCCTAAGCAAAGAAAGGTATCTTTTATGTGTTTGTTAGAATTTCTTTCTCTATGAACAGCCTGTTCATATCCACTTCTTATTATCTATTGGGCAATATGGACTTGTAAGAGTTCTTTATAGATTAAGAATATTAACCCTTTCCTGTCGTGTATGTTGTAAGATATACTCCTAGTTTATCATTTGTCTTTTCACATTATTTAAGACTTTTTTAATTTGGGGAAGAATTTGAGTTTTATGTAGCCTGATGTCCATGCTTAGAAAGGCCTTTGTCATTTTCTTTGCTAAGTACTCACAAACAATTACTGTAATAATATATTCCAGAGGTTTGACAGTGATCTACAGCTTGCTTATTGATTTCTTGATTCAAGGTTTTCACAAATCAAAACCTTTGTTTGTTCACGTCAAACCTAAGGGACAAGAAATGCTTTCAATCCCCAATGCTGATTTACCTGATTCTGGAGACTTAAAACTCATTTCTAAGTTTTACTTTTACCATCATCTAGCTTGAACTGTAGGTCCCTGGACAATGCTTGTTCTGTTAACATTGGGCCATTTTCCCTAAGCTATTGAGTATTTCATTGTCTATCTTCTTTATCAGTAGAGACAGAAAACCTAAAAATAGACATAGATCAAAACATCACAGTAGTCTAAAGCAAGTGATTGCAGAGACAAATAGGTGTACACCCTGTAATAAGCTTTACTACACTGTAAGCAAAGTGCCATAATGTATATTTATAATGAGGCTCCTCAAGTCCAGAAGTTAAAACATGTGAAGTTTCTTCTGATGGCTCCTGAGTCGGCCTCTCTGAAATGTGTCAGGAAATAGGGCTGAGAGGCACTTTGCCTGAACCCTTCACTGTCTCTCTTTTTCGCATTCCCACAGGCCTGGAAAATAAAAAATAAAATTGTGTTTCTCCTCACAGAAGAGATTGAGGACCCCTCTTAGCTAATAATAATAATAATTAATAATAATAATAGAGAAAAACATGGTAATGATAAATGAAAAAAATGGAGTATATAGCAAGATATCTACTTTAAATATTTTGTTAACTATCATAAATTCATTTCTATGTTTTAAAAATCCGGTTTCAACTACTAGCATTTATAATGAACTCTCCACATCACAGAATACTTTAATGTCCATTGTTTCCTTTTGCCTCATGGTAACACTGTGACTTCAGTATATTTTGCAGAAAAGGAAGCCTCTGTCAGTTATTCAGATTTGGGAGGTGGGAGAGTTAGTTGTAGTTTTACCTGAAGACAAAAAATAGAACTAAGTCATGTCCCAGGGTCATTCTCCAGTGCTGAATCCAGGGAAAATGCCTAAAAGTTCATGAGTATTCCTTTCTAAAAGATGCCCATCCCAAAGTTTTGCCCGATTCGAAAGTCACATATCAGTATTATTATGGAATGCATTTGTGTTCCCTTGTTTAAAAAAAAATCATTTTTTTGAAGGACTGTGTCAATAACCAGGAACACTTGAATACACCGAGTTCATTGACATGCAGAAGTTTGGGCATGGCCTTTATTCTTTACTTCTTTCTTGTGTTTTAGATCCATCACTCGCGCCTACTACAGGAACTCAGTAGGTGGTCTTCTCTTATTTGACATTACCAACCGCAGGTCCTTCCAGAATGTCCATGAGTGGTTAGAAGAGACCAAAGTACACGTTCAGCCCTACCAAATTGTATTTGTTCTGGTGGGTCACAAGTGTGACCTGGATACACAGAGGCAAGTGACTCGCCACGAGGCCGAGAAACTGGCTGCTGCATACGGCATGAAGTACATTGAAACGTCAGCCCGAGATGCCATTAATGTGGAGAAAGCCTTCACAGACCTGACAAGAGACATATATGAGCTGGTTAAAAGGGGGGAGATTACAATTCAGGAGGGCTGGGAAGGGGTGAAGAGTGGATTTGTACCAAATGTGGTTCACTCTTCTGAGGAGGTTGTCAAATCAGAGAGGAGATGTTTGTGCTAGTCAGCTCTTTCATTTCCAAAACATGCTCTCCTACTTGAACTGAAAAGTAAGAGAAATAAATAGAGTCTTTGTGTAACTGATGAGAACTCAACCTCCGTTTGGATACCAAGTGAGCCTCCTTCTCAGGGGGACTCTGACAGACTCGTGTGCGGATGGATGGGGGTGCCTGAGTGCTGTGACCAAGAGACTGAATTGTTGACATGGGCCAGGCCAGGCACTGTTTTGTGACCCAGGCTGGGCAGTGGCTGCTCCATGAGCCCTTTGTGAACCAAATGTTAAGGGCCTGGGGTTTAGGAAGCTAAGTCCCAGGAAAACATACCTACAGACAGGACAACTATTCCTTGGCATTTTAGCTCACTTACAGGCCAAGAACATAAAGAAATATGTAAAGGGGAAAAGAGTATCACACTGGGGACATTCAGCATAGCTAAACAAAGACTATGAGGTCTACTTATTCAGTGAGAATACCCTGCACCAAAGGTTTTTGCTGGGTTTGGTCAAAAGGTACCAATTATCTTCTAACAACTTATCTGTAAAAAGAGGAACACAGACCAAAAGGTCTGGTGTTCAAGTAAAAATGATGTGAATATGAAAAGAAATGCTTTCTACTCACAGTTATTAGCACATTTGAGAAAATGAACACCCTCGTGATAGAATTACCAGCTGTATGAAACAAATGGTCCCATGCAAATTACCCTATAAGTAGGGAAGAGACACTATAACCCACATGCCATACCCCCTTTTTTCCTCTGACCATGCCTGGGGTTTCACTGCATTGGCACCTGCAATCTGGAAGTAAACAGTCTGCTTGCTTCTTCAGGCACCTGACAATGACAACACAGGGACTGCCTCTGAAAAGAGCGCTGAGGCACTCTCTCCTGCTGAACAGGAGGCACTGTAACCCTTACAACAGCTTACAGTTACTTGAGCTACTTATTTGATCATCATAACAGGCAGATGAGGTTTTTGCCCCATTTTACAGAATAGTAAACTAAGAGCCATGAGAATCACTTGGCCAAGGTCAAGGACTTGTGACTCCTAGCTCTTTTCACTGCATCATACTGCTGTCAGATAAATACATGATTATTAATTTGTTTACTTGGAAAGAGGTATGACTGTAAATAAATGTTCTCTACATGTTAGGATATGTTTTCCTTATTGATTACAACTTAGCTATAATCCTGAGGGAACATGGGAAGGAATCAAAGGTAAAGCCCATTCAGGTATTATTGACAAGAGGACTTTAAACAAGTGAATAATTGCACAACTAAAAACACATTAGAACTCTGTGGTCTATAAGTGTTCTTATCACTGAGACACAGTGGATTTTTATTGAAAGGAACCACATACAGCAATGGGGAGGGGGATAGGGATAAAATACTCAAACCACAATGACCTTGGCCACCTGTCTGCCATATAGGTACACTGAGTTCCTGTCTACCCAAGAGAGTCAGCCTTTAATTCTCAGGTGAACAAACAGCTAACTGCATCAGCAAATTGGAATGGCTGGCTTGAAGTTTCCATTATTTTGTTGAAGAGAGGTGATGCTTTAAATTACTTTTTGGATTGTAGCCAGTTCAGCTAGGCAAAAGCCATACTTTTCACAATTAAAAAGAAACTATTCTGATTTGAGTCAGTTTTCTCATATTCATTGTGATAGGAAGGCCTAAGAATGGCAAATCACTTTGGGATAAATATTGAACTTTAGGATAAATGTGACTGAATCTGAAAGTTTGGGAATTTGCTTCAGCCAGAATAAAGAAGCCAAATAATGAAAATGATGGAAGACTATTCTGCCACCTGTGCCCCAAGTTGGATGAGAAAACCACTTTGGATCAATTCCCAGCATCAACTACCAGTGAACTGATCATCTTCTCTATATTTATTTCACAAGAGCTGACTTAGGTGGGGTAATTAAATTGCCACCTTCATGGTTTTAAAAGACAAACAAAACATGGAAAATTGGATTAACACAAAATTTCATTAACTGCTATACTTAATTATGTTCAGAAGATTCTGAAAGGAAGATTATCCAGTGGGTAAATGAGAGTTGAGTGGATTCTGTCAGTTCAAAAAAGGAAACAAAACTTCTCTACAATTTTCTTGACTAAAATTGATTATATGTATACTATTCCCACTCCTGGCATTTTTTGGCAGGTTTAAAAATATTCAGCATAAATCCAGTAGAGGTGGCTGAGGTTAATTGCTTAAATATGTTCTAGAAAATTTAAAAATCATTTTAGTAGAATTCAGTACCGTTGTTACTGCAATAAGTGGGTTTTAGAAAATAAGTGTGAAAAATCAGGTGTTAATATACTAAGGATAAAGCTTTAGAAGCTATTTTACTACATAGGTAAAGAAAAGATAAACTAACTTGTAACAAAGACCACAACTGCATGTTGGATTAGATTGTCTCATATTTCAGAATAAAATGTACTGTATACTTTTCCTCACTTTGTTGTGCACTGTAATGAAATGTGAAAAATGCTTTATTTAGCTGTATGTGAATGAAAATATGCTTGTATTTAGTAAAATGATTGATTACGTGACTGTGAGATTCCAAGTGTGTGTTATAGCTATTTCCAGAATCTGTTACTACAGTGTAGCAACTACTACCAAGGATATCAATAAGGTGTGACATATACCATACACGATAGTGTTCACCATTATCTCAAAGCCAGAGAACATGAATTTTGAAAGTTATCTGACCATTGGATCAGTCTTCACTGGGACCTCACTACTTCCTGGTGAGCCTATGCCAGTTCGAGAAAAGTTGGCTCTGTCAAGCCTAAATCTTCATCGTGGTGATTTTTAATCAAGAATCTTAATTCTGTTGCCAGGTAGTTGATTACAACTATTATGTTCCCTGGAAAGTCTTCTTTTTTCCAGGCTAAATTGCCTCAGCTTCTTCAAATCCTACTACAGCATGCTTTTTATGCCAGGATAACTTACAATGTAGCACTGACATAGGAACACAAGGAACACAATAGTTAAGCACTTTTCCCAAGATTGATAGTACACATGTCAGGAGGGTAAAAAAAAGAAAAAGATAATGGATTCTGAGTCTGGGCATAAGTAGGTTAAATTCTATACAGATTTATCACTTATAGTTAAGAGGGAATGGAAGGGAGGGAAGGGGAGAAGAAGGAAAGAAGAAAGGGAAAAACAACAATGTAACACCTTCTTCCCCTTCAAATGCTCCCCAGGGCTTGGTCATCTTTTCTTTATTTATATTAATTCTCTTGTTGGCTTCATTCAGTCCCATGACTATATATTAAATCTATAAGCCAATGAGTCCTGAATTTTTATCTTCAATTTGTCTCTTTCCCATGGACTTCAGACCCTTATAACCAACTCCTTACCTGACATCCCCACTTGAATGTCTATCAGGCATCACAAATTTAACAGGTCCCAAATCAGGCTCTTAATCTTCCTCCCCAAATATGTCCCTCTCATAGTCTTCCCCTTCTCAGTAAAAGGCAACTTTGTCCTTTCATCTACCTTTGCCAAAAATCTGGTGTCATCCTTGACTCCTTTCTTTCGTAGTCCACATCTGATCTATCGGGAAATTATGCTAGCTCTACCTTAAAAGTATAACCAGAATATGACAGCTTTTCACCATTCTCAATGCTAACTCACTGGTGCTGTCCACTATCACTTGTCTGAGTTATTGTGATAGCTGGTCTCCCTGCTACCACTCTTGTCATCTCCCCTTTCCCACCCCTGCCATACTTGCAGTCTATTCTCCACACAGCAGCTAGAAGGAGCCTGATAAAACATTAATTATAAGCAATCATCTACTCATAATTCTCCAGTGGTTATACGTTTTACTCAGCTTAAAACCCAAAGTCCTTCCAATGGCCTGCAGAAGAACCCTTGGAAATAAATTCCATCTCCATCTTATCACTTCTGTAACCTCATTTCCTACTGCTAACCCTCTTTATTTTACTCCAGTTACGTGGGTTCCTTTCCTGTTCTTCAAACACACCAAGCACATTCCTACCTCAGGGACTTTGTATTTGCTTTTCCCTCTGTCTGGAATTCTTTTTCCTGAGATAACTGCATGGGTTGTTTTCTCACCTTCATCAGGTTGTGGAGCTTCCAAGAGTTGCAAGCAGTTTCCTCATCCTAGGGAAGACATGGCTCCAGAAGTCACTGATGATAGCTCAACCTAGGGTCTTACTCTTTAGTCTTCCCTGGGTAACATTAAAGTTTAGGGCACACAGAAAAAGGAAAGGAAACTTACAGGGAGACAATGAAATTCTGGAGAGTACAGTTTTACAGGATGGTGTGAACAGTAATATCAAAATGCAGCAGTGCATTCAGAAAGATACAAACTAAAATGAATCCTTAGGATTTGAGGGAACAGGAAGTCATGAGTGGACTTTGCCAGCATAGGGTTAGTGGAATGATTGCTGCCTATATCAAGTCTCTCAGGAACTTGGTGTTCTCAGTTCTGTCACAGAACTAACTCCCTTCTCTCTATCCTCTCCTCTCCCTGGACAATCATACCTATTCTCGTGACTTCAGTTACCATCTTGGCATTGTTGATTCCAAAATCAGGAACTCTAGCTCACTCTTCTGAGGGTTATACCAATACAGCCAACTTGCCTACTAAACACAGCCAACAAATTTCTCAAACTCAACATATCCAATATTAAAATCAATGTCTATCAAAATGTGCTCCATCCACCCAAATCTTCATCTCTATAAGTGACACCACCATTCACAGAAATTAGGAGTTATTCTTAATTGCTCACTCTCCTCACTTCTCATATCAAATCCATCATCCAGCACTGTCAACTCTAAATTCAAAATATATGTCTGAGCCTGGACAATATATTTAGTGATACCCCACCTCTACTAAAAAAAAAAATAGTCCAACACGGTAGCACATGCCTGTAGTCCCAACTACAAGGGAGGCTGAGGTGGGAAGATCACTTCAGTGAGCCATGATCACACCACTGCACTCCAACCTGGGTGACAGAGCAAGACCCTGTCTCAAATATATATACGTCTGTCATTTTTGTCCATCTCCATTGATATCACCTTTGTCCAAGTAACTATCAACTCTTACCTGACCTACTTCATTATCTTCCTAACTCGTCTCCCTACTTCTTGTTCCCACTCCCATGATACATTCTCAACATAACAGCCAGAGTGATCTTTTCACATTAGTCAGATCAAGTAATTCCTCTGCTTAAAATCCACTGATGGTTTCTTGTTGCATTTAGAACAAAATCCAAATAAACCCTACATTTCTTAGCATGGTTACAAGGCCCTGAATAATCTTACTCATCATGTTCACCAGTATTTCTCCAACTTGTAGCATAGTTCGGTGCTTGAATAATCTATAAATACTTGAATAAATGATTGTTTTCTTGCTCTATTTTAATCCAATGACCTTGACTCTTACTTTACATCAGTAAAATACACACATGTCCCTATCCTGAAGCATTGCCAAATTTTATACAGCCTCTGAATTCTGATTATAAGCTCTGGTTGCTCACTCTCCCTATGAGCCCTGTTTTAAACGTCTTTAGGACGTTTTAGGCAATCAACCAGTCCCCAATGTACCCTTTGATTTTGTTTTTTTCCCCCTTTTTCCTGGCTCTTGGAGCCAACAGCATTCAACCATAAGTTCCTAAAGAAAATGACTGTTAAAAGCTCGGCCTATTTCTTTCTATGTATTTTTATTTCACTTTTCTAAAGGTTGTTTAATATAATGGTTAAGAGTATGGATTTTGGAATAAAACAGACATGAGTTCAAATTCTGACACAAGTAATGTGTGATTCAATTTCTCTGAGTCTCAGTTTACACACATATAAAATTGGATAATAATAGTATTTGATTAATAGAGTTGTTGTGATGATGAAATGTGATAATCCATATAAAGTACTTAGCACAGTCTCTGGCATTTGGTGAACATCACATAATAATCTTACTCAGAAAAGGTTAGGTACTATAATATGTCTGCACCTAAATGAATCTTTTCCATAAAGGGTACCATGTAGCACATACTATGCCATTACCTTTTTCACATATTGTATATTCTCTGCAAATACACAACGACAGGGACTATGTGTGTCTCTTTGCTAATCATTATAACTTTACAGTTAATAAGCACCTGTACATATTTGCTGAATGTGATTAAGAGTTAGTTGACATACTAAAGATGACAAAGTCAAGACAGAAGAAAACTGGGTCCTTGATAATGTCATTAAGCTAAAGATTTAACTACCCTGGAGCCACCCTATATTAAGATTCCTTATTACATGAGTAATAAATCCTACTTTAGTTTATACATTTTTTTCCACCTGTAGTTGAAAGTCTCCTGATATAATAGTATTTCACTGTATGGATATACAACTTATTCAATCAATCCTCAGGTTATGTGTAAATTTTGCTATTATAAAGCAATTCTATGATGCATATATATCTTTGTATATTTGACTAATTATGTCCTCAAGTCAAAATCCTAGAAGTAGAATTTATGAATCAAAGAATGTACACATTTACAATTTTGATATAATTGATTAGATCAATATTTTTAAATGTGCATATCTTGGCTACTGGTTTTCTGTGGTTTGCAGCTGAAGCAGTCCTATTTATTAGTATGATCTCCTTATATAGGTAAATCAGTTTTTTATTCATCACATATGCTGTGAATTTTTTTAAGGTTTTTCTGACTTCAACTTTCTGGTGGTTGGTAATACAGAAGTCTCTCATATATAGGTGATTAAATCTGTTGTCTACAAGAAACTAAAAACAGTCTTTCTCTCATAACTGAGGAGCTGATGATCTAGGAAGACAAACTGTGAGAAAGACTTAATTTCCATTGGATAACATTTTGTATCTTTTGATTTTTGTGGCATGTAACTTATGTTATCTTAATGTTTTTGGGCAATAGTATTGGGTTGAGATAGGCCTTCCCCACTCAAAAACTAGAAATTATTAGGAATTGACTTAGGTATAGGAAGTGGAGAGAGGAATAACAACTATTTTTCCCAAATGGCAATTTGTCCCCCCACCATCTGTAGAATACTCCATTGTTCCTTCAATAATTGGAAATTCTACCCTTTTCAAATATTAAATTGTCATATATACATGGGTCTGATTTGGGACTTAGCTTTTTAGTTCATTAATCTAGTTTTCTATTCCTGCCTACATTGTTTTAGTTATAGTAACTCTGTAATATGTTTTTATTATCTTTCGTCCCTTCAAAATTGTCTTTACTATTCTTATGCAATATATTAGAACCTGAAGATATGTCAAGTTTCCCCTAAGGTAAGATTGGGATTTTGATTGAAGTTGCATTAATTTACTGACACTGATATATGGCAGGAACAAGTGTCTTTACAATATTTGCCCAAGAATATATCATTCAATTATTTTAATCCTTAGTTTATGTTCATCAGTAACTTCTTATAGTAAGTGTAGCCATTTTCTGTTTATTCCTAGATAATTTATAACGTCTGCTAATCATTGGAATGATTCTTTTTCACATTATATGTTCTGATTGATCACTGCTAGCATGTAGGAAATCTGTGGATTGGTTTATATCTTGTACCAGACACCTTACTAAACTGTCTTATTACCTCAAATAGTCAGTTGATTTCTGCTTTCCAGGCAGACATTATAATCTATAAGTAATGATAATGTTCTCTCTTCCTTTTAATATTTGTACATCATTTCTTTTTATTGTCTTTTTACACTGGCTAGATCTTAGAGTAAAATGGTGATAACTGCAGTGGTGGTGCGCACATTTGTCTTTTTCCTGCTGCTATATGCTTCTAGCATTTTGACCTTAAATTATCTTTAATAGGCTATGGAACTTTTCACTGCATTACTATTTTACTAAGCGCTTTTAGAAAGAATGCATATTGACTTTTTCAAATGTCTTTCTCGTACCTACTGAGGAAATCAAATGGTTTTCTTCCCTTAACCTATTAACGTAATTAATTATATTAGTAAATCTGTTTCTGTTTAACCACATTTATTTACATTCTTGGAATAAACTCTACTCGTTCATGGTGTTTTTTAAAATACTGCTTAATTTAATTTACTGACATTTTATTTAGGATCTTTGCATTTAAATTCATGTTTCAGATTGGTTCATAATAGCATTTCCAGAAAGGTATTCCATGAGGATTACAAGGAATCTAGTTGTGTGTGTAGGGGGGCACCTACAAGCAAATTCAGAAAATTATGGGTTAAACAAAGCAAAATAGTATTCGGTAGGACTACTGAATACTATGGTATATTGGGGCTCTCCATTGGGAGGTTATTTTATACAGCATCTCATCAACTTACATGACAAAGTAACTCACTTTCTGAAGCATCCTAACAGACATTTCAGTGAAAAACACATTGGAAAATGTTGATCTTTTGTGCTTTCTGTCAAGTTTGGGTATCATGGTTATGCTTGCCTCATGAAATGATGAAATGATTAGAAATCTGTCTTTGTCTATATCCTAGAATATTTTAAATAACAAGGGGGTGGTCTGTTTCTGGAAGGTTTGATATAATTCACTCATAAGAGCTTTTGATCGAGCATTCCTTTTTTTGTGCGTGTGGAAAGGGGTATAGATCTTTAACAATTCTTTCCATTTATTTCACGGTTATGGTTAGATTCAATTTTCAACCACAATATTGACTGTTTTGTTGCTCATATGTATATTGCCCTTCCCTGAAACAGGATTATATTTCCCTCTCATGATGTAGGTTTGGCCATGTTACTAGCAATGTCCCAGCTAGAGGCTTTTCTATCAGCTTGGATTCAGGAGTAAAGTCAACATGGAGCAGAGCAACCCTTGACCTACAATGGACATGTAGCCACCAGGACTGCGAATGACTACCACAGCATGTCATAGCCTATCTAGATTAACACACACATCTGGCTGGGCATGGTGGCTCAAACCTGTAATCTCAGCACTTTGAAAGGCCAAGGCAGGAGGATGGCTTGAGGCCAGGACTTAGAGACCAGCCTGGGCAATGTAGTGAGACCCTGTCTCTACAAAAAACAAAACAAAAACACCACATACATCCTCATGAGTAAAATTTGGTCATTTATGTTTTCCTTGAAAATCATCTATGTCATGTAGATTTTCAAATGCATTGGCATACAGTTGTACTTAGCATAATGTAAAAATTTCTGTAATAGTGTACAGAAACCTCTCTCTCATTTGTAGTGTTGTATATTTGTGTTTTCCCTTTTTATTATTTTTATCAATATTTTCAAATAACCAGCACTTGGTTTTATCAATTTTACTTTCTCTGCATTCTAATTTATTGATTTTTAATGTTATCTCCATAAAGTCATACTTTGTCCTTTTTTGTGTGAATATTTCCCTGGTTCTTCATATGCCAACTAATTTTTTATGGCACACTGAACATTTTGAATATTATGAGATTCTGCATCTCGTTTAAATCCTATGGAGGATTTTGATATTTTTGCTTTAGCAGGCAATCAACCTGAGTAAATTCAAGTCACACGTTCCAACTTGTCCTCTGTGGGCTGAGTTCCAATGTCAGTTACCCTTTCAAAGCCTTTGCTAAGCCACTCAAGATCTTTTCTGTGTTTGTGCACGACCTAGTGGCCATCTGGGAACTGAGCAGAGGTCTACCCTTTTGTTCACTTCTTATTCTTTAATATACTGGTTAGGAACACATCCAAGCTTTTGCAGCTATGAGGTTGCTTTCCGGAGTTCGTCCCTCTCCCTGTCCTCCATCTCTGGTACTTTCCACTTCCTGAAAATTCCCTTTTGGGTGCCCTAGGCAGAAATCTTGGGCTTTAGTTATCCTGCTCTGCTGTGCTGTGTCAAGGGCTATGTGGCAGGAAAACTAGAGGAAAAAATGGTTCATTGGTACTCCGATTTCAGTTGTTCTTTCCTGATAGCCTACTGATATTTTCTTTTTCATGTCTTCAAATAGCTGTTCCATGCATTCTCCCTAGGTTTTATGGCTGTACTCTGCGAGGGAGACAGGATTATGCATGCTTCCTCCATCATATCCACAAGTCAAATTTTACTCAATGTATTTTTACAAAGGTGCCAAAGTAGTTAATAATTTAATGAGAAAATGATATTTTTAACAAATACTGCTGAAAGAATTGCACATGCATATGCAAATAAATGAACCTCAACTCTTCACACCATACACAAAAATAAAAATAGATCACGTACCTAAATATGAGAGCCAAAACTTTTTTTTATTTTTATTTTAAGTTCCAGAATACATGTGCAGAACATGCAGGTTTGTTACATAGGTATACTTGTGCCCTGGTGGTTTGCTGCACCTATCAATCCATCACCTGGGTTTTAAGCCCTGCATACATTAGCTATTTGTCCTGATGCTCTCTCTCCCCTCCCCCTAAGCCATAGGCACCGGTGTGTGTTGCTCCCCTCCCTGTATCTATGTGTTCTCATCATTCAACTCCCACTTATGAGTGAGTACATGCAGTGCTAAAAACTAAACTTCTAGAAGTCAAATAGAAATTTAGATAGGATGAAAACTTAAAAACAGTTTTTAAAACTGACAATATGATTTCATCAAAATTAGAAACTATTGCTTTTCAAATGACAGTTAAGAAAGTGAAAAGTCAAGCCAATGGCCTGAAGAATCTGCAATATCTGATAAAAGACATATACATCTAGACTATCTGAAGAACTCTTAAAACTCAATAATACAAAGATAAACAAACAAATCACAGTACATGATGAGTATTAACAGAAGGCCACAGAAGAGACAGGCATACTTTACTACTTGCCTTCACTAAAAATACAATTTTCTTTAAAGCTCAAGGCTTTACACTACACACACACACACACATATACACACACACACACACACACACATGCCATCAAATGCTTTTCCCTTTTTAACCTTTTAAGCAAACTTCTATTCAACCTATAATACTCAATTCCAGCATCACTTTCTTAGAAAATGTATCCGCCTGCTGTTTCAGCCAGCTCAGCGGGTCTCTGCACAAAATCTCACACAAATCCGGGTGCCTTTTCAACTGGCAACTAGAATGCCTGGGAGACAGGGTCCCCGATTCAACTGAAAAAAAGGGGACTGAAACAGGGAGCTAGGCCAGGATATTCACTAGCAAAAAAGTGCCACGAGTCTCCAGTGGCTGTTTCAGCTGGTGCAGCGGGTCTACGCACAAGAAATCACACAAATCCGGGTGCCATTTCAACTGGAGACTGGGACACCTGGGAGACAGAGTCGCCCATTCAACTGAAAAAAAAAAAAAAAAAAAAAAAAGGAGGCGGGGATCTGAAGCAGGGAGCCAGGTGATCAGGTTTGGCTGGTCCCACCCCCACAAAAAACAGCAATCTGAAATGCTCTGGATTGAGAGTTTCACAGCAAGCACAGCTGAACCCAGGACAGTCCAGCTCTGTGGGGGAGAAGCGTCCACCACTACCGAGGCAGTCCACCACTAACAAGGTAGTCCGCCATTGCTGAGGCAGGCCGCCATTGCCAAGGCAGCCCACCATTACAGAGAGAGTCCACCATTACAGAGGTGGGCCTCCATTGCTGAGGCAGTTCTAACTATACCCGTATAAACAGGACTGCAGGGAAGTTCACATGGCAGCTGAGCAGAGCCCACAGCAGCTCAGCAAAGCCTCTGGAGGCAGACTGTGACTGTGCTGCCCCCTCACTGAGCAGGGCAGCCCTGAAAAAAGGCAGCATGACAGAAACTTATAAATAAAGCCCTACCTCCCTAGGACAAGGCACCTGGGAAAAAAGAAAAGGCATTTATGAGTTCTGCTGCAGCACACTTAAAAGTACCTGTCCAGCAGCTCTGAATGGAACAATGGAGCTCACAGCTCGGCACTTGAGCTCCTATAAAGGACAGACTGTAAGCTCAAACAGCTCCCTGACCCCAGTATATCCAAAGAGTCACCTCATAAAGGAGAGATCAGACTGACATCTGGCGGATATCCTTCTGGGACAAAGATAGCAGAAGAAACTGGCAGCAATCCTTACTGTTCTGCAGCTGCTGCAGGTGATCCCCAGGCAAGCAGGGCCTGGAGTGGACCTCAGCAGTACTGCAGCAGAGGGGCCTGAATGTTAGAAGGAAAACTAAGAAACAGAAAGAAATAACTTCATCATTAACAAACTGGACATCCACTCAGAGACCCAATCTGAAAGCCAAAAACTACAAAGACAACAGGTGGATAAATCCACAAAGATGGGAAGAAACCAGCACAAAAAGGATGAAATCACCCAAAACCAGAATGCTTCTCCTCCTCCAGGGGATCACAACTCCTCACCAGCAAAGGAACCAGGCTGGATGGAGAATGAGTGTGATGAATTGACAGAAACAGGCTTCAGAAGGTGGGTAATAAGAAACTTCTCTGAGCTAAAAGAACATGTTCTAACCCAATGCAAAGAAACTAAGAACCTTCAAAAACAGTTTGATGAAATGCTAAGGAGAAAAAACAGCTTAGAGAGGAATATAAATGAAATGATGGAGCTGAAAAATACAACATGAGAACTTCACGAAGCATAAACAAGTTTCAACAGCCAAATTGACCAAGCAGAAGAAAGGATATCAGAGGTCAAAGATCAGCTCAGTGCAATGAAATGAGAGGGTAAGATTTGAAAAAGAAGAGTAAAAAGAAATGAACAGTCTCCAAAAAATATGGGACTGGTGAAAAGACGTAATCTATATCTGATAGGTATACCTGAATGTGATGGAGAGAATGAATCCAAGCTGGAAAATATTCCTGAGGATATTATCCAGGAAAACTTCCCCAACCTAGCAAGGCAGGCCAATATTCAAGTCCAGGAAATACAGAGAACACCACAAAGATATCCCTCAAGAAGAGCAACCCCAAGTCACATAATTGTCAGATTCACCAGGGTTGAAATGAAGGAGAAAATGCTAAGGGCAGCCAGAGAGAAAGGTTGGGTTACCCACAAAGGGAAGCCCATCAGACTCACAGTGGATCTCTCAGCAGAAACCCTCCAGGCCAGAAGAGAGTCGGGGCAATATTCAACATCCTTAAAGAAAAGAACTTCCAACCTTGAATTTCATATCCAGCCAAACTAAGCTTCATAAGCAAAGGAGAAATAAAATCCTTTGCGAACAAGCAATTACTCAGAGACTTCATCACCACCAGGCCTGATTTACAAGAGCTCCTGAAAGAAGCACTAAACATAGAAGGGAACAACCAGTACCAGCCACTACAAAAACATACCAAATGGTAAAGAGCATCAACACAATGAACAAACCGCATCAACTAACGGGCAAAACGGCCAGCTAGCATCAAAATGGCAGGATCAAATTCACACATAACAATATTAACCCTAAATGTAAATGGGCTAAATGCCCCAATCAAAAGACACAGACTGGCAAATTGGATAAAAAGCCAAATCCCCTAGGCATGCTGTATCCAGGAAAGGCATCTCACATGCAAGAATACACAAAGGCTCAAAACAAAGGGATGGAGGAAGATTTACCAAGCAAATGGAGAGCAAAAAAAAGCAGGAGTTGCAATTCTAGTCTCTGACAAAATAGACTTTAAACCAACAAAGATTAAAAGAGACAAAGAAGTAAATTCAATAATGGTAAAAGGATCAATGCAACAAGAAGAGCTAACGATCCTAAATATATACGCACCCAATACAGGAGCACCCAGATACATAAAGCAAGTTCTTAACGACTTATAAAGAGACTTAGACTCCCATACAATAATAGTGGGAGACTTTAACACCCCACTGTCACTATTAGACAGATCGACGAGACAGAAAATTAACAACGATATCCAGGACTTGAACTCAGACCTGGACCAAGCAAACCTAATAGACACAATTACAGAACTCTCCACCCCAAATCCACAGAATATACATTCTTCTCAGCACCACATCACACCTACTCTAAAATTCATCACCTAATTGGAAGTAAATCACTCCTCAGCAAATGCAAAAGAACAGAAATCATAACAGTCTCTCAGACCACAGTGCAATCAAGTTAGAACTCAGAAACTAACTCAGAACCACACAGCTTCATGGAAACTGAACAACTGGCTCTTGAATGTTGACTGGATAAACAATGAAATGAAGGCAGAAATAAAGATGTTCTTTGAAACCAACGAGAATGAAGACACAATGTACCAGAATCCCTGGGACACATTTAAAGCAGTGTCTAGAGGAAAATATATAGCAAAAAATGCCCACATGAGAAACAAGGAAAGATCTAAAATCGACACCCTATCATCAAAATTGAAAGAGCTAGAGGAGCAAGATCAAAAAAACTCAAAAGCTAGCAGAAGACAAGAAATAGCTAGGATCAGAGCAGAACTGAAGGAGATAGAGACACAAAAAACTCTTTAAAAAATCAATAAATCCAGGAGCTGGTTTTTTGAAAAGATCAACAAAATAGACAGACCACTAGCCAGATTAATAAAAAAGAAAAGAGAGAATAATCAAATAGATGCAATAAAAAACAAAAAAGGGGGTATCACCACAGATTCCACAGAAATCAAAATCAAATGCTGCTGATAGGTCTAATAAGATGAAAACTACTGGGTCTCGTAATGTGTACATCTGGAGACCCTGACAAGAGCAGTTTCTGTGGAGTATAGCATAGAAAAACCTGGTGAGCAGAGAACAGGAGGGGAAGAAAGGAAGGTGAGTACAGAATACTTTCAAGGAATTTTCTGTGAAGAAGACAAGTGAGGATGACAGGTTGAGGGGATGTCAGGCCAAGAGAGTTTGTTTTGTTTTGTTTTGTTTTTTAAGATAAGAAACATTCAGTGGAGAAAGACTGAGGATTCAGGAGAGAGACAAGTTGCAGGGGAGAACCTTTCTTCAAGATTGCAGGGACACTTCATCAATGGAAAGAAGAGGTGAAGTAGAGTACAGAGTGTTCTGTTGTATACTATAATGCAATGCATGTGCTCCTAAAACTTTAAAATTCTACAAAATTGCACAACAGCTGTTATGAGTTGTGTCCTCCAAAGATGTCAAAGTCCTTGCCCTCAGCCCTTGTGAATGTGATCCTATTGGGGTGGGGGGTGTCAAATTGTAGATGTAATTAGTTAAGATGAGGTCATACTGTAGTAAGGTGGGCCCCAATCCAATGACTGGTGTGGGGTATATCACTTAAAATCAGTACTTTGTGGCCAGAGCACTCAACAAAACAGATCATTGGTACCTGGGAAATACCATGTGGACTGCCTAGGCCAGAACTCCACTAACTGGAGGCTGCACCAGGCGATGTTAAAAATACACAATACATTGCCCTGGAAATGTTTATAATGCTTTGGTTAAGGCACGACTTGGGGCTGAGATAAAGATGAAGCAAAGGTTTATGAATATGGGCAGGTGGTGGGTAGATGTGGGGTGGAGTGCATGGAGAGTACTCTGGTTGCTTCAGTCGTCTTGGCCAACTAGAAAGCAGGAACATCAGCTGTGAGCAACCAGAGAGGGAGTGTCAGGGTTTGAGAACAGGAGAGAGGGTATAAAACAGTCTTGCAGAGAGGGGAATGAATGGATCACTGCACAACATAACTGCCCTCTTGAGACTTGCAGTGATGACCTTTTTCTAGTTACATTCTCTGGTAATTGGCAGAGTTGGTCTGAACCAAGACTGACTCAGCTAAGCCAGTATAGCAAAGCTAGATGACCACAAGAACATTGACAACATGTACAAGGAATGAAACACAAAAGGAGAGAAGTAAGGATGGGCAGGGCAGTGGAAACATGAAGAGGTAGGAGTTGGTGGTCAGGGAGCAGAATAGCTTGAGGCTGAAATTAAGAAGGAGCTGCAGTGATTGATAATGACAAGGTCTCAAGTGTGACCAGGGGAGTAAGTGGCTAAGGAGTGGGGAGGACAAGACCACCAAAGGAAAGAATGCCAAACTATTGGAAGGATTCACTAAATACTGAAATCACCAAGAGTTAAGAAGATACATAGTATTATCCTAAGAGATAGATTATCCTTACTTTTAATGATGAAGGCAGCAAAAGTTAGTGTTGGTCACTTGGTTCGCTTTTTATTCTTTTGAGTTTAGCAACAAAGGCTTATATTTTCATTTGAATCCCCTGCTCTTAACCTTATTGGTGTTCTCATTGCATCAAATTCTAAATAATTTTGTAATTATGCTTTTATTTTGACCTAAAAGTTCCTTAACATAGTGCTTAATTTTGAAATGTTTCAGATTTTTCTCATTTAAACTCATTCATTCCAATTTTATCTGCCTTACGGTCAGAAAATGTGGCCCAGATGATTTGCACTTTTGGAAATTTGACATTTTTTTCATTAGCTTAATATGTGCTTTTTGTAAAGGTTTTTTGAGAATTGGGTTTGTAGGTACCAACATTTATTAAATTAGCATTACTAGCAGTTTTTGCCTAATTAACCTGTAAATGATTAATATTAGGACTTCTATTGTTTCTGTCCATTTTCCTTGCATTTCTAACACTTTATGCATTTTCACATAATGTTATACATCAGATACATGTTCACAAAGGTTTCATCTTTGTCATAAATGGTAGCCTTTACCAGTGCAAATAAATATATGAAAGGAAAAAGAAATATTATCTTAAGAAAACAGCAACTTGAACTTCTACCACAAATTCTCAGGTGACCTGGCACTGTGGAACCTACCACAGGATGAAAGCTGGCAAAAGATATTCACACTTTAATAGAAGATCCAAAGATTACTTGATTTTCCAGAATATGCAATTGCTATTTCATTTGAAGTTTTGAAAACATTTTTTTAAATGTATGTTACTCTGAAATACTTTACATATACTAATTATAATTCTGTAGAAATATTTTCTGGGGTTGGAAGGAGACTTCCCTGAAGGGGGCAGGTTAACAAAAGTCATACTAAATCATGTTTATAATATTTAATATGGTTGATAATTGCCATGAACAGTGTTCAATATTTCAGTATATCCTGCCACTTTTAAGTACTAAAATACTGGTATCTATTTGCCATTATTCAGTAATAATCCAAACAATTTTGTCTCCTCACATATGTAGTCACGCATGAAAAGTTTGAGCTGCACAGTACTCTGATGACATTCCTCCCCCTTTAAAACAAACAAAAAACCTTTGAAGGTGTTTCTTATTATCAGCTTTTAAAATGATCCTTTCCTAGGTCATTAGTGTCAGTAACCAGTTTTCGCTACAGTTACTGGATTTCTCCCAGAACCAATATGGGCCCCATCTACTTTGATGTAACTGACTTTTCACCAAGGGGAAATGGGACGGGTGGAGGTTAGGGATTGGGGTAAAGAGATAGGCCATTGCATACATAGGAGGTGGCTGTGGTGGGGACAAGAGAAGAAGGAAAGGAAGGAGTTCAGTCCTTGGTTTCCAGCTTTCCTGCCTCTAACTATTTTCAGGGCCAGATTCCCATCTCTGGTTGCCTTTTGTCTTTCAGAGTCGTCTTTGTTTTGGGACTTGTCCACTCCTTCCCTAGGATAAAATTTATTTTCTCTGGACCTTCTTCCCCCATAATCTGATCTGTACAAACTCTAGCCAAAAAGCTAAAAGAGAAAGTCCTAGACAATGATCATCCCTCAGATAACCAGGGTAATGACCCTTTTCTTGGTCATTAGTATGAGTAATCAGATTTCCCTATAGTTGCTAATTACCTGGATTTCTCCCAGAATCAGTTTGGGATCTTGTGGCTGAGGACCACGTGGAGAAGAAAAGCCAACTGCAGCCCACTTTTTATTTTTATTTTTAAAGGTTCAGAGGGTACATGTGCAGGTCTGTTACATAAATATATTGCATATTGGTGACATCTACGCAATACACTTTTCAATGCATCACTGGTATCAGTATGTCAGTGTGACATCAAATTTAAAAAAAAAAAAAAAAGCCAGCATTGCCATTTTGCTCTGGTAAATGGCAGAAGCTATAGTAAAGTTGAAAAATAGTTAAAAATCTAACACCAATGAAAATTTAAACACCTAGGAATACATTTAACTAAGGAAGTGAAAGATCTCTACAAGAACTACAAAACAGTGATGACACAAACAAATGCAAAAACATCCCACGCTCATGAATCAGAAGGATGAATGTCATTAAAATGATCATACTGCCCAAAGCAATTTACAGGTTCAATGCAATTCTTATCAAACTACCATCATTTTTCACAGAATTAGGAAAGACTCCTAAAATTCACATGGAACCAAAAACAAAGCCCAAATAGCCAAAGCAATCCTAAGCAAAAGAACAAAGCTGGAGGCATCATATTACCTGACTTCAAATTATATTACAAGGCTACAGTAACCAAAACAGCATGCTACTGGTACAAAAATACACACATAGATCAATAAAACAGAATAGAGAACCCAGAAATAAAGCCACACGCCTACAACCAATTGATCTTCAACACGTGCTAGGGAAAATGGCTAACCATTCGCAGAAGAATAAAAATGGAGCCCTCTCTCTTTCATATACGAAAATTAACTCAAGATGGATTAAAGACTTAACAGTAAGACCTGAAACTACAAAAATCCTCAAAGAAAGCCTAGGAAAAACTCTTCTGGAAACTGGCCTAGGCAAAGAATTTATCACTAAGACTTCAAAATCAAATGCAACAAAAATAAAAATAGACAAATGCAGCTTAATTAAACTAAAAAGTATCTGCACAGCAGAAATAATCAACACAGTAAACAACCTATCAAATGAGAGAAAATATTAACAAATTATGCATCTAACAAGACTAATATTCAAAATCTATGAGGAACTCAACTCAAAAAGAAAAAAAAAAAAAAGACATTCTTCAAAAAAAAAAAAAAAATAATCCTAAAATTTATAGGGAATCATAAAAGACACAGAATGGCCAAAGCCATCCTAAGTAAAAAGAATAAACCTAGAGAAATCACATTATCTGATTTCAAATTATATTACAGAGCTATAGTAACCAAACAGCACGGGTACTGGCATAAAAACAGACACATACACAAATGGAGGAGAATAGAGAACCCAGAAACAAACCCACACACTACAGCACACTCAAATTTCTTGAGCAATACCCCACAAGTACAGGCAACCAAAGCAAAAATGGACAAATGGGATCATATTAAGTTCAAAAAAAAGTTTCCCATTAAAGAAACGCTCAAGACTTTATAACTTCACTGACTGAATTCTACCAAATATTTAAAGAACTAAAACCAATCCTTCTCAAACTCTTCCAAAACACTGAAGAGTATATTTCCACACTCATTTTATGAGGCCAGCATTAATTACCCTGATACCAAAACGAGACAAGGACACTACAAGAAAGAAAATTACAGGTCAATATCCCTGATAAGTATTCATGCAAAAATTCTCAATAAAATACTGGCAAACTGACACTATAACTAAGGGAGGTTATCTCTGGCATAGTAAGGATGGTTTAACATATGCACATCAACAAATATGATATACCATATTCACAGAATGAAGGAGAAAAACCATGCATTCATCTCAATGAATGCGGAAAAGGCATCTGACAAAATTCAACATCCTTTCACCATTAAAATTATTAACAAATTAAGAAGGAATGCATCTCAACACAATAAAGGCCATATTTGATAAGCCCACAGTTAACATCATGTTCAACATGAAAAGCTGAAAGCTTTTCCTCTAAGATCAGGAACATGACAAGGATGCCCATTCATCCCACTTCCATTCAACATCGTGGTGGAAGTGCTAAATAAAGCAATTAGTAAAGTAGAAGAAATAAAAGGCATCCAAATCAGAAAGGAAGAAGTTAAACTGTCTCTGTTTACAGATGACATGATCTTACATACTGAAACCCTAAAGATCCTACCAAAAACTGCTAGAACTAATAAACAAGTTCAGGAAAGTTGCAGGATACAAAATCAACATACAAAAATTAGTACTATTTCTATATGCTAACAATGGACTATCTGAAAAAGGTATCAGAAAAACAATCATATTTACAATAGCCAAAAAGTACTTGGAAATAAACTGAGCCAAGAAGGTAAAAGTCTATCTACTGAAAACTGTAAAATACCAATGAAAGAAACTGAAGAAGATACAAATAAATGGACAGATACCCCATGTGCATGAACTGAATAATTAAAATTGTCAAACTGTTCATACTTCCCAAAGCAATCCAGAGAATCAATACAATCCCTATCAAAATTCCAATGACATTTTGCACAGAAATAGAAAACAATCCTAAAATTCATAAAATCCTAAAATTTGTTCATTGCTTTGGCTATTCAGGGACTTAACCCAAATAGCCAAAACAATGAACAAGGCCAGAGGCATCACACTCTCTGATTTCAAAATCAACTACAAAGCTACAGTAATCAAAACAGCATGGTACTGGTATAAAAACAGACACATAGACCAATGGAACAGAATAGAGAGTCCAGAAGTAAATCTACATATTTACAGCCAACTCATTTTCAATAAACATACCAAGAACACAAAATGGGGAAAGAAAACATTCTTCAATGAATGATTCTTGGGGAACTGAATATTTATGTACAGAAAAATGATACTGGACCCCTATCTCACTCCACATATGATAATCGACTCAAAATGGATTAAAGACATAATCATAAGGTCTGAACCTGTAAAAACTACTGGAAGAAAACACAGGGGAAAAGCTTGTAACACTGATCTGGGCAATGATTTTTTTGGCTATAACTCTAAAAGCACAGGTAATATAAGCAAAAATAGACAAATGCAAGAGATTGTTATCCACTGACCTTTTGTTTTTAAATTTTTTACTTTTACTCTAGAATCCACAGTTTTGATCTAAAGAAAATAAACTGATTCAGTCAAAGATGGGTGTACTTGAGGAACTAGAAAATCTAGAAAAATTCTCCAATTTGGTCATTGCCTACCCGTATATCAAGTATCCACAGAAGGCAAACAGAGTTGTCACACAATCAACTAACACATAAGATTATTTGAAAACCATAATCAAGAGGCATAATCCTTTATAAAGAAACTGCTCAAAAATACTGTGTACACCAGGTCTATCCTTTTTGACGTGGCTACAGCTAAATCTGGCATCAGACAAGAGAGGAACACATACAAACATATTCTCTAGTTGAACTTCAGAGCACAATCCATATCAATTTTCATGGGCAGATGAGATCCTGGGCCATCTTCTGCTAACAGCCCAAACAAGAAAAGCAACTCTATGCACATAATACATGAATCAATTTCTCCGGCCTTGGACACTTCCAATCTCAAACTGGTACCTTCTCACAACAGGTCATACAAGCAGTTCTCCCTGAGTACAGAAAAGAGTATTAATATATAGAAAATATAGTTAATTAGCAGGCCTAATTATGACACTGGTCATAGTTACAAAATTTCAAAATAAAAACACGAAAATGGAAATTTTCGTTATTGCCTAGTTTTGGCCACAAGCCTTAAAAGCTTGCATTCTGCAATGACTTCATAGGTTCACTAAGTTTATAACTTCACTTGGTTTTGAGTTAAGGAGAAAAACATTTTCAGATCCATTTATTAAGGAAATTTGGAGGTTAACTACTTGGACCTCCTGGCTGACTGTCTTTCACCTAACCCAGACAGAAATGCTTCCATGTGACTCCTGAAATTCACTAAAGATACTATTATTACATTTTCTACAATTATTAGCCAAGAGGCCTTACAAAAGGTACAGAAAAGGGAAGCAAGCCAATGACAAAAACTGGGCCACAATTATGCAAGATTCAATAGGTTATGAGTGAGGTGTTCCAAATCCCTTTCCCCTTTGAAATCTGGCACCGACGCTGGATAGCTTTCTAGCTTGGTTCCCCTGGAAACCTGATGAAGGTAGACCATCAGCTGTGTGACAAGAGACTGCCTCTGGTAAAATACTCAGTGAAGTACCCTGTGTCCAAGCTAGGAGGGCTGCAAATAAACATAAACACCTGCTAAGAGTCACAGCCTGGGCTCCATGAGTGCAATGTGCAACTTGTTCCTGGGCTTTGTCCCTAGCCAGAACCCAAGGATGCTATATGCACAGGGAACTGTTAAAGAGAGGGTGGTCCCTTATGGCTTCTAAAGCCAAGTTGACTCCTACGTACTTTTGAGCAGTCTGAGACTGCCGTGATAATTCCCACAGAACTCTGCCTAAAGCCACCCTCTGGCATGCTGCCTTGCCTGTCCCATGTCCTTCAGAGCAAACTGGTAACAGAGTAGGCCTTTCCATTTCATAGAAATTTGTGTAGTTGAACCCAACACCAGCTGTGATGGGCACTGTGCTAGCACTCAGGAGTGTCTTCAGAGGCAACCTCATCCCATATTAACACCAAATTGTCATAGCCATGGCTATCACAAGAGTATGGAATTAGAACCAATGAAGGCAAACTTTGAAAAAATGGTTTAAAATCTTTAAAGACATCACTAAAGTTTAAGGCTGAGAACAGCAGATACACAAAGAAAGGAAGGGCATTCATTCATTAAAAATTAAAACTTAACATCTTCCCCAAACTTAGCTATTAGTAAGTAAAGGAGCAAGGCATCATGGTATAGAGGGAGGACATTTCCCCAGCAAGGAAATGTGGCTCTCATTCTGGCTGTGCACACAGCCAATGTATGGCCTTGGATAAGGTGCTTCTCCCTACTGTCATGTCTTTATATGGAAGAGGATGGGTAGGAGGAGCAGGGGATGATGGAAAGCACAACTGAAGTATGGGAAAAAACGTGAATTTAGAAAAATGTTACATTAAGCTGGAAAAAAGAAAACACCAATTTGGCTTGTGTATTTTAAATTGTCAAACCTGCCAACACCTATGACTCTGGGCTTTCAAAATGAGAACAAAAACAATTCCTGAAGTTTTTGTCTGTTGGTCTTAGTTAACAATGCTTCATTCAATTTTCAACATACCTGTTCGAAAACTCATCAGCCTCACAGCCTCTGTGTCAAACAAGTTTTACCTAAACAACACTTTCGGTTAACCCCAGGTAATAAAGTCCATAACTCCACTGGTAATCTTGTCTCAGGAAAAATCCCAAATATAAGAAAAAGTCTTATATAAACATAAACTACTCAGTTCTTTATTAATTTTTTT
>NW_016107891.1:329711-336464 GCF_001604975.1 Cebus imitator | reverse complement strand
ACCAGGTTTCACCATGTTGGTCAGGCTGGTCTTGAACTCCTGACCTCAGGTGATCCACCCGCCTTGGCCTTCAAAGTGCTTAGATTACATGCGTGAGCCACTACGTCCAGCCAGTTCTTTACTTATAATAGAGAAAAAGTTTTAAAAACAACCCACAAATTTCATGCTAAGTGAAGAAAGTAGGATTAAATAAAGACAAAATCATTTCAGCTACGTTTTAAAAAAACCTACACAAAGAAAAAGAAACAGAATACTCAGAAATGTCCAGGGGGGCTGCAAATAGAACTCAACATCTTTTTTTCCTGTTTTCTAAATTTTCATAAATGAACATCCATTTTATAATGAAAAACAGTTCAATTTAAGTTACATTTCCAACACATTTCTCATCATCAAGTTCTGCAGTCAGTCTTTTGCCCATATCCTGTCCTAGTATGCTATACTAATATCAAGCTTGAAAACATGTCAAATCAGGATGCTTATGTTATTCTGAAAATGCAAACCACTGTAACAGAAATTCTCTGGCAGAGGTAAGATTTAAATATCTTTCATTTAATTAACAGAGCCTAATACAGTTCCTGACACATAATGGGCATTTTAAAATATTTGTTAAATAATTACCTTAATTTTTGGACTGTAATTCATATCTCTAAAGAATTTTGTTTCTTCATAGACCTTGTAATTACCTAAAAATTCAATATAGATTTTCAAAGACAAAATGAAGATCTTCAGAGCAAATCATTTCTATTCTAATATTAACAGGAACATTTCATATCAACATACTTACCATAATAAAGTTTGGGGAAAAACAGCACATACAATATCTCAAAATGTCTACAAATCTCAAATTCTAAAATATGAGAATTTAAAATTATGAAAGGAAAATTCAATCACAGAACTTTCGTTACCTTTTCAATGAATTTCTCAATTGTTTGCGGATCTGTGATCCTTCCAAAGGGATTTTATGTTGTTTCCAGAAATAAAAGTTGTTCTTGGAACATGCTAGTATATGTACAAGTAAACTTTACAAACATGTGAAAAGATCCACATTAACTTTAAAAAGGTGCTATTGTCTGAATCTCTGTGTCACCCCAAAATTACTATGTTGAAATCCTAACCCCCAAGTTGATGGTATTAGGAGGTGGGGCCTTTGGGAGGTAAGCAGGTCATAAGGGCACAGCCCTTATGATAAGATTAGTGCCCTATTAAAGAGGCCCAAGAGAGCTCCTTGCCCCTTCTGCCATGTGAGGGCATAGTGGAAAGGTGCCATTTATGAACCAGGACAGAGCCTTTACCAGACACCAAATCTGCCAGCACCTTGATCTTGGACTTCCCAGCCTTCAGACTGGGAGAGATAAATTTCTGCTGTTTATAAGCCCCCCAGTCTGTGGTATTCTGTTATAGCAGCCCGAACATAGTAAGACAAAAGAGTAACATGAAAAAAGTGCTCTGCCACAGTTTTAGCATCATTGTTTTAATACCACGAAATACAAGTACAAAACACTGTATAAGTATACTTTTTACTACATGGCGATGAACTAATAATACACTTATGTTTTCATAAGAATCTGTACTACCCAGCACTGGCCAATGTACTAGTAGCTTTCAACAGGGATTTTTTTTTTTTTTTAACTATTCCTATAAGGTTTTATCATGAGTAAAAAAGCTCACAACTCTTTTCAGCTATTGCAGATTTACATTTATCTTAATACTCCTGTTCAAGATGCTCTGGAGAACTGTTAAGAACTACAAAATCACCTTAGCCAAGTGTTTTGAATGAGTAACTTTACTTCCCATTGGCCAAGATCTCCCTTATGTTGGCACTGCAAAGACACTATGCACTTATCTGAGGTTAAAAAAAAAAAAAATGTTGTCTTAATAGCCCTCTTACTGTGTAGCAAGGCAAATTACCATTTCCTGAAATGTCCAACATATCATAGCAGTTATTTGTTAAGCAGTAAGTCATGAAACCCCATTTACAGAAGACAATAGCAACACAGGATCACTAAGTCCTACATATACCAAATAAAAACAAGTTTACAAATATTCAAACTGTCTGTCTTCTCTACTTCTAAAATGGTTTAACCACATCAAGTGAGGGTAACATCGGCCAATAAGAAAAGGAAAAAGTAAACTGTCCTACTGTCTGGCATTCAGCTTCCACAGCATGTCTCACAGTTTTCGGCCATTTCAGCTAAGAGTTTTCTTATGACAGACAAAAATAATGATTAAAATAGCATTAGCTTTGCTGAGAAATGTGAAAATAAAAGCACAATGTCAAAAATATTTCAAACTAATTTTGTTTTTATAAATAAATAAAATGGTGTTTATCTTTTCTTAAAATTCTTGCTGTTAAAACATTCAAAGTTATGTCAACCTGTAAGGATAAAGGGGTATTTAAGATAACATGTTTGGAAAACTAAACCACATTTTTAATTGCCAGTATTATGCTTTGTTCTTGGCAGAATCATCCTTGTTTCTTCTTTTTACATCCCAATTATAAACCCTGGCCATATCTGCAAGAATTGTCAAAGAAAATGCAAATGCAATTCTAAAGACGATGCATGCAATGACTAAGTATTCACTCTACTCACACAATGAATCAAAGGCACATAAATCACACATACACAAATACTGGCAACAAATAGTATTGTAAGATATCCTGCTATAATGTCAACTGCTAGGAAAATACTGTAGTTAAACTCTATCAAAACTAAGGACTCACATCAATTGTTAACCAATTATTTGCTATGGTATTAGTCAACTGTCAACTAGTCAACTATGATATATTTAGTAAATATGTACTAGACACTCTCAATAGTTTTAAACACAGTCCCTTATCCAAGAAATTTCAAAGATCACTCAACTCATGCCTGCCATGCCATGTAATATTCATATTAGTACAATTATCAATAATTTTATCTCTTACCCTCCCTTTGGCTTAACAAGTTTATTAAGCATCTACTGTGTTTCTGACGAGGCACTATACAAAGCTCTGAATAAGATGGGTGAAGTCCTTTCCCTCATGGAGCTTAGACTCCAGTAGAATAGTCACTGTAATAGAGACTGTCCACCCCAGCTCCCTCACATGTCTACATACCTTTCTACCTTTTGTAATACTAGCAATAACAAATAGCATTTAACTAAGCTTATAAGACTCATCTTAAAGGATTTCCTCTCTTTTGACTCCTGTATCTAAGTCACTGAATCCTGTTTTTTCTCTCACATTTAATATCTTTTACTTTCCACAAGCACCACCCCTCCTAGGTCCTTGTCATCTCACAGCTGAATGAAGTTTCCACACTACCGGCCAGATAATGATCCCTGCACTAGGCCCCAAAGGCCTGCCTTCCCTTAGCCAACCATAAACACCTGACACATGCTACACACTGGCAAAGAAGAGAAAGTGCAGCTCCTACATTTGAAGAGTTCACGGTTTGGCAAGGGAAAACTAAGTAGAATGTGTTAAACAAGCACACAAGAAAACACCCTGAGGATTAGAAAATGTTCAGGAATGCTCTGATGCTTGAACTGAGATATTTAGGGTAAAAGGGTAAAAACGAGCACCTCTTGTAAATATGGGAAAGATATTTACAAGAGGTGTATTTACAAGTGGTGGTTTGCTGCGCCTATCAAGCCATCACCTAGGTATTAAGCCCAGCATGCATTAGCCATTTTCCTAATGCTCTCCCTCCCCCCATGAAAGAATGTTTTTTAAAAAATCTTTCACCTTTTTTCCCTTGCTTTTTAAGAAAGGATACTGACTTCTGTGGTAGTAAATTGATCTCGAAGAAAGTCAAGGTCTTCCTCAAGGGAATCAAGATTCTTTGTAGCAGTCGATAAATTCTTTTCCAACAATGCCTGAGCTTCATCAATATCATATTCAAGCATTACATTAGCCTGAAGAGAGAAAGTCATGACAATTACTCAATATTTACCCAGTGTTTTACAGTTTAGAGTAAGTGTGGGCAAACTACAGCCCTCAGGTCAAACCCAGCCTGCTTCCTTCTGTTATAAGTTCAGTTTCACTGGAGCTATTCTGTACTCAGGCTTTCATACCACAATGGCAGGACTGAGTAGTTGAGACAGAGACCATGTGATTTTCAAAACCAAAAATATTTACTATTTGACCTTTTACAGAAAGTTTGCTGACTCCTTGGTTAAAGAATATATTTACATACATTGTATCATTTAATTCTCAACCCTGGTGAGGCCAAAGTTATCTTCTTTACATTAAAGAAATGAGGGCTGAAGTTGCGTCGGGTGGCACAGCTAGTCAGGATGAGAAACCAGTATGTTTAGATACAAAATCCTATCTTTCTACTACCTCCCTCGTGACACTAAATAGTATTAAGTTTGCATCAATTTAAATAAATTCTGAGTTTGAGATATGTTAATTTAAAATTTTTCAGGTAAGAAAGACAACTAGCTTTTACTTGTCCCTTCCTACTATTTCTGACAGATGTTAGGGATTAAGGCAAGGTGACATGTCTGTCAGCCTGAAGATACAGTGTAACTGCCAATATTCAGGGATGCATATACCTTGGAAGAGGGAAACCATACCTTTTACAGCTTTGAACTCCCCCTATCACCTGACTTACCACTGAGCATTTCCTAAACCACTCTCCTCATCTTGCAAATGGAATTTTAAAATTACTCAAAGTATTCTTGTAAGGATTAAACAAGACAACATGAAATAAATACTTATTGACTGAATAATCCAATCTATAATTAGAAAAATCTATTAAAAATCAGATAGGACAAAAATATTCAACATAAGCAAAGACTGAACATAAAAAATATAACAAGAATCCACAAAGAAAAAAACCAAAGCAGGGGACCAAAAAAACTGTAAATCCTTCATTTCAACAAAATGTTCCTGAAATGTCACACACCCATGTACATATATACATACACACTCGCACACACACAGATGGTAAGTGAAATGACACACAAAATGAAATGAAAGGGTGCATTGTATACCAGGGAAACTGACCCAAAAGTCCTTTGAGCATCCAGGCAAAAAGAACACGTTACTCATAAAGGAATAAAAGAATTCATATCATATATAGCTTGATGTATTTTCACAAACTTAACACGCCTGTGGATCCAGCATCCAGATCAAGGACAGGTTATCACCAACACCCCAAAGCTTCTTTGTGAACCCTTCCAGTTACCACCAGCACCCTGACCTCAAAGGTAACCATTATCCTGACTTGGGGCATAGTTTTGCCTGTATTACAACTTTACATAAACAGAGTGACACAGTATATGTGCTCTTTTGTGACTGACTTCTACAGTAGGCAAGAATTATGGCTCCCATAATAGTTGTCCATTCTAATCTCTGGAATCTGTGACTTTGATGAGATATTTATGTCATTTGTCAGAGTTGACCTTAATATACAGACTGCCTGGGTAAACCTAATCTAATTACATGAGCCCTTAAGAGCAGAGAACTTTTTCTGGCTCGCAGCAGCATGAGAAGTTTGAAAGATCTGAAATATAAGAAAGATTAGTCATATTACTGCTTTGAAAATATAAAGGACCACAAGCCAAGGCTTCCAGGTGGCCTCCAGAAGCTGAGACTGACTCCTGGATAATAGGCAGCAAGGAAATAGAGACCTCAACCACACAGAACTGGATTTTGCCAACAATGTGAATGAAGCTGAAATCTAATTCCCCCGCCCACCCTAGAGCGGCTAGTAAGGAGTACAGCCCTGTTGACAATTTAATTCTGGCTTTATGGGACCCTGGACAGAGGACGCAGCCAAGCTCATCTGGATTTCTGACCTATACAGCTAGGAGATAATGGATATTGTTTTAAGCCTCTAAATTTGTGGTGATTTGCTATTCATTTCTTTCATGCAACCTTGTTTGTGAAAATCACCCTTGCAGTGCTAGTGTGTAGCAGCTGTTCATTCCTCCTCTGTACTGTATAGTATTCCACAGTTTGAACACATGATGACTTAGTCATCCATTCAATTGTGATGAACATTTGAGTTGTTTCCAGGTTTTGGTTACTACAGAGTTGATATGAACATTCTTATACCTCTCTTTTGGTTAATATTTATATATATCTATTATATATAGCAAGAGGCAGAAAGAGATAGAGACAGGCATGGAACTGCTATGGCATAGGCAATGCATATGTTCTGCTTTAACAGATACCTGTAGTGCCAAACAGTTTCCCCAGTGGCTGGGTCCATTTACATCTTCACCAACAGTAAATCAGTTTTCTCACTGTTCCATATCCTACCATCACTTAGTATCACCCTACCATTCTGGTGGGTGCACAGTGAGATCACATTGTGCTTTTAATTTGCATTTCCCTGTTTACTAATGAAGTGGGACAACTTTTCATATGTTTTCTGGCCATCGGGAGGCCCTCCTTTCGGAAGTCACTCACGAGTTATCCTGCTGAGTTGCTTATCTTTCCATTTTCTCCTTAACAAAAAAGTTTTCTAAAAAATTTAAGTATATAAATATTAGGAAAAAGAAAATGTTTGCAAATATGGTGAAAGGGGTACATTGTTAAGATAAATAAAATCACCAACAACTGATATAGTTGATTACATTAAAATTTAAAACTTATAAGAGGTACCACAAAAGACAAGCAACAGATGAGAAAAAGTATATGCAATATGAAGAGAAGACTCTGCATCCCAAACATATAATAGATAAAGAAGACCTAAATGTCTATCAAAAAAGAAACAAAGAATTCAACAGAAAAATGGACCAACAACATAATTAGGAAGG
>NW_016107891.1:328225-329701 GCF_001604975.1 Cebus imitator | reverse complement strand
ATGAGCATTTTGTCAAACAAAAACCTATAAGATAATACCATTTTCACCTATAAAACTAGCAAAAATCTAAAAATGTGGGTGAGACTGTGAATAAAAGGGTATTTCCATGTATTGTTGGAGAAAATGAAAATTGGTAGTCTTTTCTGGAGAGCAATTTGATAGTATCCATCAACATGTTAAATCTGCATACTCTTAGACATAACAATTCCATTTCAAAGCAGCATACAAAAATATGCCTTTGTGTACAAGTCTATATGTACAAAAATATTTACTACAGCACCACTCGCTCACTCTACAAGAGACTTGAAAACAATCTAAACAAACACCACTTGACTTGGGAATATTATCACATAGCCCTACCACAAAACAGTAAGCCAATAATATCAAGGAGGCAAATTCTGTGTCTACTCACAAATAAAGACATCAGTGCTATTAAGTGAAAAGTCAGGTAATGAACAATATATATCCCATTTTTGTAAAAACAATTAACAAAATCCCCAATATTTACGTACATATGGAGGTACAGACATGATTCCAAGTGGGTGCATCTGGGGATGAAGCAGTAGCATGCAGCTTTCTATTGTAAAACTTTGTCTTATTTGCTCTGCTAACCATTAGCATGTATGAACTGACAAAATACCAACAAAAATGTCATTCACTAAAGAAAAATTTTACTGAGCACTTATTATGTGTCAGGCAACTGGTAAATACATCAATCAATACATATCAAGGAGTGCTAAGTGCTTTGAAGGAAAACAGTACAGGATAAACAGGGTGACACTAAGGAATGCTGACAGACAAATCATAGCAAGTCCCTGGGGGAGCTAACAATTGAAACAGAGAACTCAAAGGATTAAGTGTAAAGAGCACAGACGTAGAAATGTGGGGCCACGCTGGCAGGTTCCAACAGTTACGGTCAAGCAGAGTGAGCAGAAGAATGAGCAGAAATGAGTGCTGAGAGGAAGTGGGGCTGTCTTGTGAAAGGGACACCTCTGTATTCCACCCTTGGTGACGAAAACCACTGGAGTCTCAAGCAGGAAGTGGAATGATCTGACATGTTTTAAAAGCATTACTCTGGCAGCTTAAGCAGAGGAAACAGCTAGAATAAAGGTTCTGAGGGAGGGCCATTCCCAGCATGCTCTAAGTCCAGCAAGAAGTCCAAGCGTGGCCAAGCAAGGAAGTAGGGCATTAAGTAAGAGAAGAACAGAGAGGCGCAATGGCTCATACCTGTAATCCCAGCACTTTGGGAGGCCAAGGTGGGCAGATCACCTGAGGCCAGGAGTTCAAGACCAACATGGCCAACATGGCAAAACCCCGTCTCTACCAAAAAATACAAAAAAGCTTAGCCAGGCGTGGTGGCACGTGCCTGTAATCCCATCTATTCAGGAAGCTGAGGCACAGGAATTGCTTGAGCCCAGTAGACAGAGGTTGCAGTGAGCCAAGACTACACCACTGCACTCCAGCCTGGGCGAGTGT
>NW_016107891.1:303952-328190 GCF_001604975.1 Cebus imitator | reverse complement strand
AAAAAAAAAAAAAAAAAAAGACAGAGAGAAAGAAGTACCAGAGTACCAGGATGTGTAGGAACTTGTCAGCCACTCGAGAATTTGGACTTTTTCTCAGAATGTGATAAGAAATGACTCAAAGATTTTGGGCAGAATAATGGCATGACCTGACTGAGATTTTAAAGGCTTGCTCTGATCACTGTGCTGGAAAGGCTTTAGGAATTCCAGCAAGGGCAGAAGCAAGAAAGTGAATTAGGATGTTATTACAGGTTAAACAGTGTCATGCAAAAAAGATACTGAAGTTTTGGCCCCTTATGCTAGTGAATGTGACCTTATGTGGAAGTAAGGTATTATGGATTGTATTCTGTCTCCCCAACAAAAAAATAAGTTAGACTCCTAACCCCTAGTAGCTCAGAATATAACCTTATTTGGAAATAGGGTCTTTTAAAAGGAGAAATTTGGACACATGCCTGCATACACGTGAAGATGAAGGGCAGAGATCACAGTGATGCTTCTACACATCAAAATGCCAAAGACTGTCCGCAAACATCAGAGCCTAAGAGAGAAGGCTGGAACAGATTGTCCCTCATAGCCCTCAGAAGGAATTGACCCTGATTCTGGAGCTGATCAGATTTCTGGCCTCCAGAGCTGTGAGACAATCAATTTCAGTTGTTAAAGCCACCCAGTTTGTGGTACTTTTATTATGGTATCCCCAGAAAACTAATACAGACATTATTCCCACAGTCCTGGCAAGAGACAAAGGTAGCCTGGACCACAGTAACAGTGAGAGATAGTTGGCTTCTCGATCCATTCAGATGAAAGAACCAATGGGGTTTGCTGAAGGACTTGTTGAGAGACATAAAATAGAGAAGAGTCAAAGAAGACTCAAAGACTTTTGTTCTGAGCAACCAGGCAAAAGATTCTACCATTTACGGAGATGGGGAAGATTGTGGGAAGTGCTAGTCTATGAGTGGTGAAATGAGGATTTAAGCATTCAAGAGGAATAAAAGAAGGAAAAGATGAAAAGAGCTGGAAGAGCTCAGCAAAGAAAATGAAGAGAAAAAGAAACAGAAGAACAGTTATGAAAGACAGAGTAAAAGCAACAAAACACAATAACTACAAGGAAAAACATGAAGTCATGGGGAAGTGGCCGGGGGAAATCACACAAAATGAAACATATCAAATAACTGAAAACAGGGAACATGATAGGTACTGAAAATAGACAAAGGAGATCCAACATATGCATATTTATTATTCCCAAAAGATAATAAAAGAAGTGGGCCAAAATTTACATTCAAGTACACAACAGAAATTATCTTTCCTGAAATCAAGTAACACTTCAATTTGTGAATCAAAAGATCATGCAATTTCTACAAAAAAAAAAAAAAAAAAACTGAATACAGAAAATCATTCAACCCTTAGACACTCAGGTATAGTTGCTATGCTTCAAAGTTATTTTTTAAAAAGCCTTATTGATACTGAATCCTTCCTTTTAAATACAGAACTAAGACTAAGTATAGGAACTATGATCGTAGAGTGAAATGTAAATGTTATACACACTCTGAAAATATTACAACTAACAAAAATAAGGAGGATCAACTAACGGGCAGAGAAGCAAACCTCCTTGGGCTAATTTACCCATCTTTCATAGCACTAGAGTGCCTCTCAGGAGTAACCCTACAGGACAGCAGCTAGAGGGAATCCTCCCAATAGGACAGCTGGGAGAAGTGCACTCAGCTTGCTACTTTGTATGGGAACTCAACTGAGGTAACAATATTCATGGACAGCAAGCAGGATAGTCAGAGGACTGAGAAGAGCAAGATAGATAAATCACAGACAAGCTCAATGAAATCATCTAAAACTGAAATATATGGTTTTAAAAAATAAACTCTAACCTAAAGTTTTTTGCAATACTCTTTTTCCCCTTAAATTTAGAGGGAATCTTTCTAGAATTATTGAACTCTTATGGGAAGAGGCATTTATCTAAAGTTCAGCAGTACCTTCTATTTTACTTCTATTGCTCTTCCTCCATTATATTTAAGACAGATAAAGCATTAACTGGAAGAAAAGCAGGGTTTGTTTGATCAGTTTTATGAAGATTGGGAGAGACTTCAGTATGTTTTTGCTGCGCTCTTGATCACACTCCTGATTTTAGTCAGTTTCTAATATGAACCACTTGAACCCCGCCCTTTGTCCCTTCTGCAATCAAAAGGAGATGAAAACTTTATACATCTCAAGCAATACTATTAAAATACTAGCAAATACTAGCAAAACCATTGTGTTTGCTGGAGAAAACATACTGGTTTACAAATATATCAGCTGTGGCTATAACATTTACTTACCCCCAACCACAGACACACTTTATCAGTAGGAGGAACTGAAGCTTTGCAATACAGGTTATCTGCCAGTAAGAATCTGGTCTCCAGTGAGTTGGTGGACTCCTTCAAAAAAAATGACAGTGCCATAAACAGACCAGTTTGATATAAAAGTTATAAAGGAGAGATCGCACAGTTGAACCTAGGACATTTAAAACAGTACCATCACGCAGGTTAAGTGTAGTGGTAAAATAAATGAATGCTAGAGCCAGATAGCTGGGTATTGACTCTGGCTCAGTTACTCACTAGCTTTACAAATCTGGTACCTCACTGAACTTCTGTGTCTTGGGTTCTTCATCTGTAAAATGAGGATCATGAGAGTCCCTACACCTATGAAGGCAGTGGTAAGCAGTGAGTACACACATACACACACAAACACACCCCAGTGCCTGACATACAGAGAAAGTGTTATTATAAGAATTAGCTATTATTTCATTTGTGCTTTATGCCCAATCAATCAGTTGCTGAAGTCTTACAAAGTTCACCACATAGTAAAATGTACTAGAAATAGTTATTCTACCAGTCAAGCAAAATCATAAGTACACACACACAATCTTTTAAATACAATATGATTATGAGATTTAATATTTACAACCTGCTTTTATTTAATGAATACTGGATTAAGACTTAGAAGACTCTCAAATTTGGTTCTGACAGTAATTAACTACATAAACGTTGGTCAAGTATAATCTCTCTGAAACCACTTCCTCAACTATGAAATGAGTACCTGAAACAGATGATCTCTAAGATTCTTTCCAGCTCTATAAATCTTGAACTAACTAACTCCTTATGCTCAGGGAGAATGACAACAACAAAGAAAAAACCTTTAGATGCTGCCAGCACAAAATAAGACATTTTCTTTGTATACCTAAACAATTTCAAATTGCATTTAAGTTTCACAAGCACTAAAGATAAGCAAAGTAATCCAAGTATGGGCCCTAGAATTAAACATGACTTTCAGGGGAAGACCACAAAGCCACATTTGCTACGGAAGCACAACATAACATTAGTGTATGTACTTAAGAAGGCAGACTGGATTCCACAGCACAGATCAAATATCAGCGACCAAGGAGTCAAAGAAGACGAGCTTCTACTGATATATCCCAGTTCGCTCATATTTATAAACAAAAATACACTTACTTTTTTCTTCTGCATATATTTTAGAATTTCCAAAGTCTGTTTAATTTCAGGAATCTGACCTTTTAGCCTGTGAACAAGAAAAAGACTAACTTAGTATTTTGCAGGCAAAAATAAACAACAGGACATGGTCTTACTAACTTTGCATTTTCTACTAATGTGTTCTTGAGGACTATTTACAGATATAAAATATTTAAGATATTCTGCAACAGCACATATAAGAAAAAATAAAAAAGTAAAACGTAAAATACTGAAGATATTTCTAGATATGAGATAAAATATTTAAGATATAAGTATTTATAAAAATAAAATAATGAAATATTTACCTAAAGAAAGTATATTTAGTAAAATATTCATAAAATATTTAAAGTATAAATACTTAATAAAAATATTTAAGATATCCTAGTGAATGTTTATAGAATGCCTATTCCATAAAGACAAAGCTCTGTTCTATTATGTCAAACACCCAATGTTATTTAACATTTCTAGACCAGACTATATCCACAGAGGTGATTCAAAGGTTCTGCATTTGATTAGAATGACATTTTAAATAGATAAATTTTAAAACTAATTTTTAAAATAACATGCATTCAAAAGTTATATTCTTAAATAGAAGCTACCAATCCCCTATCCAGAGATGCACATAGCTGCTCCTGGTGTGTGCATTCAGTCCACACACATACATCACAGTCAGCTAAATACTAGGCAAAGCACAATGACAACTTCTCAGTGTGTGTACTTGTCACACTGTGAAAAACGTACAGTATCAACTGAATGCCAAACATACCACATTATGATATAGTATAATTTAGTGATTCTTTGAAGGTTTGGGTACTCCTCCCCTAATTTTTACGTTGATAAATGCTCTTCTTTTCAAATTAGGTAACAATCATTCTTAAAATTATAAATGGATCACTGATTTAAACAAAAGAAATTTTAAAAAACAATGATGGACATGACACGACTGATCAGACTTAATGGGTAAGTTCTATATAGCTACTAGCAAAACGCTAGTAAGTGACTCCCGAATGCAATCAACCTCACTGACAAGAGCATAAGAGAAAAACACAGTATGCTAAAAACATTCAGTCAATTAAAGAGAGAAAACAATGATATATTTTTTGTCACTGGAGTTTAGCTCTTTATGGTGATTAGATGCATGTGTTTTGCATGGAGATATATGCAAAACAGTTCTAGGTTCTCTGTCAAATCACAGTGTAATTTCTGCAAAACAGACTAAGGATATAAAAACAAAGCTCTGGTTCTTTCAGGTTACATTTAACCAAATATTATTAGAGACCAGAATGTAAACAAAATTTAAATACAACATTGAAAACAAACTTAAAGAAGTCACTCCATGTGTGTAGAAGCTTAGCAGAGCAAATTTACTACACCCTGTGCTACTGACCTGGCAAGAAATGTGTTAAATGAGCCTGCTGCTTCAAAAAAAAAAAAAGTGTCATCATTTGATAATACAGTCCAGTGAATAATCTAGAAACACCTGGCATTCATTTTTTCACTAAAATTCAATCTGGATGCTACAGATTGCTCAAGTTTCCTTACTTTTGTATGATATGTTCACATAGGTAAACACCAGAAAGATGTTATACATTTATAAAACATGTGATACACATACAACTTAAGAAGTATGTTCAGATCAAGATTTTTTGGTCATGTAAATGACTTTTAAGATGCATTTTGTATATATAAATACTATATGTAATATGTTATAAAGCACATAAATGAGTCAATCAGCCAACTTAGGAACCAGACCACCAATGACATTGTACCTGCCCAAGCAATACACTCCTCCCCACCCTGCTTCACCTCAAGAGAAAGTAGCATGGCTGGGCACGATGGCTCACACCTGTAATCCCAGCACTTTGGGAGGTCGAGGTGGGCAGATCACCTGAGGCCAAGAGTTCAAAACCAGCCTGGCCAACGTGGTGAAACCCAGTCTCTACAAAAAAAAAAAATACAAAAGAAATTAGCTGGGCGTGGTGGCATGTGCTTGCAATCCCAGCTACTTGGGAAGCTGAGGAAGGAGGATCCCTTGAACCCAGGAGGTGGAGGTTGCAGTGAGCCGAGATAGTGGCACTGCACTCTAGCTTGGGCGTCAGAGCGACGCACTGTCTCGAAAAATAAATAAAAACAAAAGAGAAAGTAGCTTGCCTAAACTGTGTGTTTACAGTCCTGTTTTTTCTTTTTCAATTAGTTTCACTGTATTTGTGTGTATCCCTAAACAAAATATTCTTTAGCATTGGTGATTTCTGAGCTTAATTCAAATGGTCTCATGATGTATGCATTTTTCTGGGGTTTGCTTTTTAAACTCAATCAAGATCCTAAGATTTGTTCATTCATTTTCACTGCTGTGTAATATTCCATTACAAACATAACAAACACAACTTTTTTATCTACTCTTCTGTCAAAGGGCACTTCCGTCAGCTCCAGGTCATTGTTATTGCAACAGCAATGGAAATCTCCAGGTCCTAGGAGGAGCTAGGGCTGTGAGAGGGGAGACAGCAGCTTAGAAGGAAAGTGAATCAAGTCTTCAAAAGAGGAATAAAGCTAAAAGAAAATGTTCTAGCTGTGCTCCTTTTCTCCCTCTGAACTGCCCCAGGGAGTCACATTACCTACCTTATCACTGCTACAGGGCAGAAAAATGGCAGAATTGGCCAGTGGCAGAGGGAAGGCCAAACTGGGAAGCTGAGAATTACAAGTATTAGTCCCCAGCAGCCCACCTCTCCCCACTCCCTTTCCCTCCTGAGATGATAAATGAAGACAGCAGAAATTGAAAGAATCCCCCAGAGGTGACATTACCTGGCTGGGGAGAAGTATTTGTCTGATGGCTATGTCCTTAGACTGGGATACTAGCAGCATTCCTCCCACCCCTACCCACTAGGAATGACTTAACATACCCCCACCTCCACACATATTACTGGCCAAAGTAGCTGATATCCCTGAGGGAAACTAAGCTGACAGGGAAAAGAAATTATAATTTGATAATTATGATAAATAAATTCAACAACCTCTATCATATGAAACAAAATTAACAAACACCAAAAGATAAAATTATACATTAAATACTTAAAGATACCACAAAGAAAAAAGAAAAGATATCGGTAATATGAAGAAAAACCAACCAAAACTACTAGGTATAAACAACATAATGGCTGAAATAAAGAACTCATGGATATCCATCTAATTGCCAAAAGATAAATGACAAAGACAGAAAAGAGGAAATAATATAAAGAAATGTAAGACAGAATTAGAAGTGACAACATCTGTAAACAGGAATCTCAGAAAGAAAGAGGAAAAAACAGATGATAAAAAAAGAAAAAGTGATAATCATAAACCTTCCAATTAAAGAAAGATAAAAGATCTCAGTTTCAAACAAACTTCTGTACCTTTGCACAAGTGGTGCCTTATGCCCAGACTACCCTTCCTCACTTTAGTCTGCCTCCAAACTCATAACCAATCTTTGAAATTCTACATAGCCATTTGTTCCTCTTAGATACTTCCTCTGAACCTCCTTGGCCCCTCCAGATTAATGAGGTGCTTTGGTATAAAGTAATGCGTTACCATTCCCCTGTAACTCATTACTTTGTACCAAAGCACCTCCACTGCTCTATTTAGTGTGCTAATTTTATTTATATACCTATAATTTCCCCCAAACTGTGTACTTGGTTTTCTGTGTGATTTTGTTAGTTTGAGACTGGGTCTCACACTGTTGCCTAGGCTTAAGTACAGTAGCCTGATCAAATCTCACTGCAGCCTCAACGTCCTGAGCTCATGCGATCCTCCCGCTACAGCCTCCACAGGTGCATGCCACCACACCCAGCTAAATTTTTTTTTGAGACAGAGTCTCACTCTGTCACCCAAGCTGGAGTGCGGTGGCGTAATCTCGTCTCACTACAACCTCCGCCTCCCAAGCTCAAGTAACTCTCCCACCTCAGCCTACCAAGTAGCTGGCAGTACAAGCACACACCACCATGCCCAGCTAGTTTTTTTTGTATTTTAGTAGAGACAGGGTTTCACCACATTGCCCAGGGTGGTTTCAAACTCCTGAGCTCAGGCAATCCACCCACCTCAGCCTCCCAATCCACCCACCTACAGGCGTGAGCCACTGTGCCTCGCCTAATTATTTTTTAATTATTTGTAGAGATGGGTTCTTCCTATATTGCCCAGGCTAGTCCTGAACTCCTGAACTCAAGTGATCCTCCCACCTTGGCCTCCCAAAGTGCTGGAATTACAGGTTTGCGCCAGCACAACCAGTCCTATGTCCCTGTTGAAACCAGATACTGGACATTATTTCACCCAAAACAGTATGTGGTATCTAGCTAGCATTCCATAAATATTTATCTGACAGAAGAATGCTGGCACATGCCCAAAACAGAGATCTATAAGTATTTATTACAGTGAATTGACTTTATAAGCTTTAAAAAATAATGTAGGGAAATAAAGAGTTTAGAGTAAGGATACCTTTTGTCCTATGCCTATTAGTCATGAAATCTTGGGATTTCATAACTAATTAAGTCTTAGGCTCTGGGGGTCTCTTATCTCACTGGCAAAACTAGAAGGATGAACTAGACATATATGATGTTATGATTTTGAAAGCTTTGGAATACAGTCTTTAATAACCATTCTATTATGTTTTCAAAACCAGGTTTAGACGCAATATCAAGTGTTAGCAAGGATGTGGAACAATGGGAACTCTTGTACATTGCTGGTGGGAATTTAATATGGTACAGCCATCTTGGAGGACTGAACACTTGACATCTGAATATTTTATTATATGTAAATTATATCTCAATTTTTTTAAAGTTCAAGTCATATAAGATTTTCAAAACTTAGAAATTTTTACACTTACCTTCTTTTTTTTTGAGCAAGGTTGAGTTCCATAAACTTATACTTCTGGTACTGTTCATCCAGCTTCTTTAGTACTGTATCTGCAGTCTCATTCCCAGGCTGTTTCATGAAGGAATCTACATCTTCCTTTAATATCAAAAATAATACTTTACAATTCATGCCACTAAGCAGATTTTTTGAATGCTTTGTTTTTAAAACATAAAAGAAAAAAGCTTTATTTTTCTCCAAAGGTTTGTTTTTAACTATAAGTACAGGTTAAGCATCCTTATCCAAAATGCTTGAGACCAGAATTGCTTTGGATTTTAGGTTTTTTTTTTGGATTTTGGAATATTTACATTACACCAGTTGAGCATCCCCAATCCAAAACCCAAACTCCAAAATGCTCCAATGAGCATTTCCTTTGAGCATCATATCAGTGTTCAAAAAGTTTTAGATTTTAGAGTATTCTGGATTTCAGACTTTCAGTTTTAGGATGCTTAATCTGTAGTTACAAAAAGTTAGAGACAATTTCAGAGAGTACATATATAGCTAATTTATTCTTTCACCTTCCTCTTTATTTTTTATTTATAAATAGAAAATAATGACCTTTCCTACCACTTTATGCATTTTCCAATGTATCCCTAGCAGTAAATATGAAAATACTAACAAACACATTGCCCATTCATGCTCACAAAATGATTTTATAGGTTGTATACCAAGATTATCAATTTTATTAATTATTTTTAATTCAACAAGTTTTGCCATAGAAATCATACTATTTTTGGTCATTAGGTTCCCAAGGCAATCCACAAATGCTTCCTTCACTATCAAATAAGTGAAACAAAGTCACCTAAAAGGCAATCAGAATAATCTTTTGTAATAGGAAGCAGTAAAACTGAGGTTAAATTTTTTTTATACCACATGCTAGTCCTTGAACAAAGGCTAGTTAATTAGATAAGGATCAGAAACAAGATGAAAATATACGGAAACTTAGATGCTACAAGAGCCATTAAGTACGTTACGGAACTTTAGTTCTTTATCATAAGTAACTTTAATTATGGCTTCTAAAATCTTTACCTCATTATTATTATTATTATTATTATTATTATTTTTTGAGACGGAGTCTTACACTGTTGCTCAGGCTGGAGTGCAATGGCACAATTTCGGCTCACTGCAACCTCCGTTTCCTGGGTTCATGCGATTTTCCTGCCTCAGCCTCCCGAGTAGCTGAAATTACAGGCTCACACCACCATGCCCAGCTATTTTTTTGTATTTTTAGTAGAGACAGGGTTTCACTATGTTGACCAGGCTGGTCTCGAACTCCTGACATTGTGATCTGCCCACCTCGGCCTCCAAAATGCTGATTACAGGCATGAGCCACTGTGCCCAGCCCAGATCATTATTCTTATCCATATTTATTAGCTACCAGAGAATATCTTAGCTGAAACAATGAAGAGAAAGGAAGAGAAACACAGCAAGGGAGTGCTATGAAGCCATCAAACTAGAGACAGTAAATGAAATTGCAAAGGTAAGGCTGAGAGTTAATGACAGAGTTCTGTATGTAAAAGAGAGATGTCACCTTCCTCTGAAAGGTCACTGCAGGGAAGAGAAAGAAGACTAAGTTTTAGCACGTGATACATGTTATTAGGTGCTGGAGTTTAGCATGAATTAACTACAGCAGCATAGGCTGTGGTTAAGAGGTGGAGTGCCTGGTTTGAATCCTAGCTTCACCACTTACTAGATGAGTTGACCTTAGGAAAGTTAGTTAACCTCTCTTTGCCTCAATTTCCTCATCATCTGTACAAGTACCTTTTCATCACCCGGGATTAAATGAGTGAGCATATATGAGATGCTTCTAAGAGTATGTGACACCTATCTATAGCATAACGTGCCATTGGGACACAAAGTGCCAGGGATTTCGTTTTGGGGTAGAGGTCAGGGGAAAACTACAGGGAGGTGATATTTGAACTACAAGTGGAAAGATGAAGAGGTAATGAAATGGACAAGGGTGAAAGAACAATTCAAGCGGAGAAAGAAAACAAATTACTGCCTCAGTGGGGCTGGGGAAAGAACAAGGTCTGACTTCTAACAACTGTGGTATACTGCCTCCTAACATCATGAGCATTCATACCTATTCGACATCTACTACACTGCAATACTCAAGCATGTTCTCTGTTTCCCATAACAACTCTGTAAGTATTGTCATCCCTATTTCAGTTAAAGAAACTCAGGCTCAAAGTGGTAAAAATATGCTTAAGTCTAAGCAGAAACTGGGAAGCAGAGGCAGGATTTAAACCCTGGTCGATTTAGAAGCCAATGATCTTTCAACAATACCATGTCACTTCAATGATTAAAAGTTTGGGAACAAAAACAATTATATAAAATTGGGTTGCTTATTACATTATGTCAATAGAAATGTTAAGGTCTACAAAAAAATAACCATGACATTTTAGGGAAAAAAGCATTTTAAGATGTTATAAAGCCCTCAGATAAAGTGTATCCTCCGGAGATAGATTTCTCTAGGTGAGCACTATGAATGTAACATTTAAGGCAGTAAGGAAATTCAATTAGACACATAGTTATGAGTTTATACTATTTGTCAGGCACTATTCTAGGGCCAGGAGAAATGACACAATGCATGAGAACTACCTCACCTCCTCAGCAGCAGAGCATGAAGGGTAAGCTGGCGGTCTGGACCTCCACAGATTGCCCAAGTTCAAATGCTGGATACCTCATTTACATCCTGTGTGGCCTGGGGCAAGTTACTCAAGGGCCGTGTACCTCGGTTTTAACATCTAAAAACAGACCTAATAGTAGCTAACACCTAGAGTTTAGTAAAATCATTAAGAAAGTGTCCGGCACTGAACAAATTTTATTCCTTGTTATGATTCAATAATAGATTGATGTAAAGAAATAAATGGCACAGCTCATGAAAACACAAAATAAACGATTTCGAAATTCAATCAACAAATGCAAATAGACAATGTCAAGTGTGGTGTAAATAAATTAGTGTTTTAAATGATATAAGACATGATTAGTAAAAAGGCAGAGGTAAGGTAAGGTATAAATCGAAAGGTTGAGAAACTTTCATAAAGATTTTATAGCAGCTCCGTACAACTAAATGGGGACAGACAGATGAGCGGGCCTGGAGGGTCAGTAAGACATTTTCTCTCATTACTAAAATAGTCTTCAAATACTATTTCTAAATAAAATAAAATTTTTAAAAAGGCACTCAGAACAGGGAACGCCCTCCAGAACAACCTCTAGAGCGACCCGATCCTGTCTCGGACGCCAGTGAACCTGGGACCTAGCGCCAACACGAGGGTTCGGCCTCTTCTCTCAACAATTCATTCTCCACTAAGTCGTTAGAATGATGTATCTGAAACCAAAGGCCTTTTACAGTAGGCAATGGCAGTACATGGCCTACTGTAAAAACCTAAATTCCTTAGGAAGCCAAAGAAGGGGTTTACCCTCTCACCGCATCATCCTACTTCTTCCACTTTCGCCGAGGCAACAGACCACCGCATTACTTTAACAGACAAGGTGATATTCCCTGTTTTCACATCTTGGCACTGGCTGTTCTGCGTATTCATTGTACTGTCTCTCCAGCAACTACGCGGAGTCGAGAGCTCCTCACCATCTCCCCTTTTCCAAGCAGCAGGGGGACGACAACCGGCGGCAGCCGGCAGGTCCCTCAGGCCGCCCCGCCCCGCCGCCCCTCACCCTCGCCCAGGCTCCGCACCCCGTTCTCTTCTAGGAACTTCTCGAGCTACGTGTCTTCCGGGCGGGAAGCAGCAGAGCTCAATCTTTCCAGGTGCGAGGAGTGAGAGCGGGCCGAGCACCCCGTCCCTGAACCTTTAGCTCAGCTCCTTCCAACAGTAGAGGCCTAGGTGGGAGCCGGGAACAAAGGGGCAGTCCGCAGTCTCAAGCCAAGATGCCAGGGAACAGCGTGCTTCTTACCACAAACACGGCCTCTGGAATCCCCAGGTGGAGCCGCCGCCCATTCCCTGTGGCCATTTCTCCTTTGCCGCAACCGTCCTTTGCGCCCGCCATCTTGGGTATGCGAGTGCTCGACTGCCTTCCGAGCCGCCGGCCACAAGGATTTCGTGATTGGTTCGTTCGCACCTGCAGGCCCGCCTCTCCGTACACATTCATTGGTGCGCAGGAAAGGTCCCCCACCAAGTTCCCGTTCTTCTTTGGTCGAAAGTAGACCAACCTGTAGGTGCTGATTGGCTGCGCTCAGGTAAGTGACAAGCATGGAAGGGCCGCAGAAGACAAGCTGGAGCGGCAGGAAAAACTCTTACGTCCTCTTGGGAAAAGGGGTCTTGTGAGTGAGCTGTGCTAAAGCCCTAGGAATGGGGACCTAGCCTGACCCCACCCCGACCCTATAATTCGCAGCAGCCTTCACAATGGCCTCTGGAGCGACCCACTTCCCTCTCGGATGCTAGCGAACCTGAGACCTATCGCCATCACGAGGGTTCAGCTTCCTGCCTCTTGAAGGGAACTTACTTTGTGACTGTTTCAGAGTGGAGTCACTGGCCTCATTCTAATAAATACCCTGCCTGTCGCACCAGCCTTTCCCGAAAGCCACCTTTGATCAGAATGTCTTCTCTCCAGCTGAAACGTTTCCAAAACTTCATAGTTCACATACAAAATCCTAAGAACTCCTCCACCTAGGCTTCTAGACCCATGTACTTTACCCAATGTCATCCTACGCTACAATCCTGTAAAAGCACATCTGTCGTATAAAACCAAGTAATTATTCTTCGGGCCCTTTTCTGTCGTTTCTCCCACTGGAGTGTTTCCCAATGAAGCAGTGCTTCATCCACTCTCACAAATTCCACCATAAGCATAAGAATTATGCAATGGAAAGTAAGTCTCTCTTCTCACAGGCAATCACTGTTACCGGTTTATCTCCATAGATAATGTACGATCAATCAAACACATAGATATAGATATGTCTTTATATATAATGAGGAACAAATTGGTATCATCATATTGTGAATTAGGAAACTAAAGCTCAGTGAACCTCTACAGCTTCTCCAAATTCCTACAACTACATGGCAATGAAGCCGGAACTCCAAACTAATTATCCAGTGCCTTCTATGCTATTTGACTTGGGAAGATGAAGACATGTTACCTAACCATGACGCTGTCCTTTTCTGGTCAGTGGCTTTGTGAGATAATGTCTCTGTTCCTGCAGAGAAAAGTAGATGGGAACTCTATTCTTCACCACTCTCCCCCACGTCAATGCCTTCCAAAAAAAATTTGTTTTTGAAAAGTAGGTAAGGTTTCTACAGAAAAACATTGAGTTTTCAGACACACTTGCTAATTTCGTTCAACTTCACTGATCCCTATCTATATTAATCATTGTTAGAACTAATCAAGGACTTCAAACTTTTGAAAATATTTCTCCAAATTATGACTAATTCTAATCTGGAATAAATCCCTCTAAGACATATATTATTTGATTCTTCAGGCCAGGTTTTTCTTTTGGAGCCAAAAGCCTTATAAGCTTACTGCTCGTGTTTTACTCCCTTACAGGTACAAACAGAAGATTTATATATATATATATATATTTCCTTTCTAGGCTTCTCTTAATTAGAAAGTTTTATACCAATTCCTTCTGACTCCTCTATTTCCTTCCTGCCATGGCTGCAGCAGCTTTTCCAAGAATACACTAAGCTTATCAACTCTATAGGTAGTCATTTTCTTTTCTCTTAGTTAAACAAACAAACAAAAAAACAAAGAAAGAAAGAAAAAAGCTTCTTCTTGCCAGATCCAAATCTAGCTATTACCTGACCTTAAATATGATTGGTCTTTAGTAACCCTTCAGTAGCCCACACCTTTTACAGCTTGTCTTTAGATTGCTTTAGTAAAAGCATTTTTTTAAACCAACTTTAAAAGGCTGTAGATTTTCATCATGGACACTTTTGAAACAAAATAAAACAAAATGTAAAGAAAATATATATACAAAAGGAAACAGAACAACTTTTAAAAAATCATTTCACATAGTGTTGTGCTGATAAATGTTCAACTGATTATAGAAAGGAGTTACACGTTTATTATAAATTGTATTAATATAAAACATGTATAGCACACATTTTCATAAGTGATAATACAATATACAATACTCTTTGTTATAGATTCCATATAACCAATTCTGACAGGATGCTTTTGATTTTTGCCAAATACGTATCTCCCTAGACAACCTATAGTTGCAATTGATGAACTAGTGTAGTTCTGACATGAATGTTGGTTATTTCGTTTATCTTAATAATAAAAAATTAATTCAACAATTATTTTTATATTGGTACTTGGATCATTCATCAACAATGTAAGTGACTTATTTCCTGAATTAGATAATGCTTTTCAAATACCAGAAAAATATTGCCTCATTTTTTGGTGCTATTCACAATAATGGCTACAGACACAACTCACTTTTAAGCTGACTTAAGTCCAGAGTGTCAAACAGATCAAGCCGTAGTTTGTAGCATCTGCCAATTTCTGTGATGTAGATACTCCCACAGTGGGTGATTTCAATCCACATGGAGTTGGGAAAACATGCCCAGTAAGCACACAGATACAATGGATGTAAATAACCTCAAGAGTACAGGTAACACTCAAATGTCAAAAAATAATTAGAAGATTATAAATTATGAGTATTTATTACCTTTGTTTTTAAAAGAATGTATTTAATCGTAAACTTTTTTTTCACTATTTCCAGTAATGGCTATAAATAAAATTGTAAACTTTTATAATTTACTTTTGAATGATGGCTGTGTTTAACAACCATCTTGCAGAATTTCTAGAAATTTAACAATTGGTTCTCACAAGCTGGTACAAGCCAGTTCTAGTGCACCACTGGCTCATATTTTGGGAAGCCAGAGTTAATAACTTCAGTGAAGAGTACCTGCAAATGTCACACTGATGTGGTCTGCAGAGAAGGAAGAAAATGATGTGACATACAACTGGAGTCCCCCGGAAGAAGAGGGTAATATTCTTAGCAACTTCCAGACCTCAGAGGACCAAGAGCTGACTTAAATTTGTACAGCCAGAACCCACAACAACTACTCTAACTCCATCTTTGCCTGGAAGGTCTGTGCAGGTAACAGTTCTGTCCCAATCTCCACAAGCCTCTGAAATCACTAAGAAGAGCTGCAAATCCTGAGGCTGGGTTAATGTGTCTTTTTTTCCCCAAGCCTGGTCACTGGGGTCATTTTCTCCCAGGAAGCCCACTGGGAAAGAGCCCAAAGCCTTCAGAGAGAGGCCAAGCATTTCAGGATGTTCTGAGACAGCCTCTGCTCAACCTTCTGATTCAGTTTCTAATATTGACTTCTGAGAGCAGAAAGTGCCGTTTGCCCTAGGAGCTTTGGAACTCCCCTGGAGGGCACTCAATTGTGATAGTGCCCCTGCATGCTAAGCCTGCCCAGCCTCTTGGGGCTATTTCCTAGTGAGTCCAAATACATGTGTCTTATATTTCCAAACATGCCAATGGGCCTCCATACTCACTACCCTGGGTTGCTGACTGCTGGTTGTGTTCTCACTGTGTATTGTTATTGTATCTTCAGTGTTTTTGTTCTGTTTATACAAGAGAAAACAAGGTAGGATTTTCCTAGACCAGGTAAAATGTGGCAGTGTGATTTCCTTTTTCCTGGGACTGATGTTACTTACCTAAGGTGATGTGGAGAGGCCCTGTGTCCCAGGAAACTAACCCTTCTGCAACCCCTACCCCACCACCTGATCTGCCAGAATGATGGCCCTGGGGACTGCCAGACATTACCCTGCTTTATTTCCAGAAATCATTCCTAGGCTTGCCACTATGTAATAGGCTCTAGAACTTGGGTTCTAGTTTAACCATGTCATTAACAGGCTGTGCCTCATTAGACAAGTGTCTTCACCTGTCTAGCTCAGTGTCCTCACATGTGAAATGTGAGGTTTGGACTAGAGGCTCTCCAGACTCACCTGTAGTGCTAATACATTTTGAGTATGACCTCTGGTGAGTAATTTTGCATCCCATGGTTGTCTCTAGATCCCACTGGATCCTCCAGGTTCCTTCTGTATGCCATTCTCAATTTAGAAAACTTAATCTTGGGCCCCGAGGTGGGTAATTACACCCTCCAAATCCCTCTGCCCCTATGTCCACCCAAGCTTTTCCTTTCCCACCAAACACAATAAAAAGCATGGATATAAAAAGGCTCGAACTCTGCTTCATTGTTTCTGAATCTCCTTTGGGCCTGACTCCTTGGGCTATATAAAGACATTCAGTATAAGCCATGGTAAATTCCCAGTCACAAGGTTCCCTGGATAATAACTGGGAGAGATGGTAGATTCCAGCACAATGGTTCTAGCGCATGTGCTTTGCAGTCAAGCTTGATTATTTATTGGCTATGGGATATTAGGTTACTTACTTTAACACTGTCTCAGTTTTCTCAGTTGTAAAATAACCATAACAATATGGCTTTGGTCACATATTATTAAGTAGATTGAATGGAATTACGCAAATAACATACTTGATCCTGTGCCTACTACCTCGTAAGCCCTCAATAAATTTTAGCTACTCTCCTGATAATTGAAAGGCCTGGATATGGCACAGAATAAGAAATTCAGGGGTTTGGGACATGTGCCACATGTCATGAGAATGACCTCATGATGGGGAGAAATCTCCCAGTCTGCTGATACCATGGGGATCTGCAGGATCTGTCTTAAATCCCTCACAGCCTCCTGGGGAGAAAGAAGGGTTATTCTTCACATATACAGATAAAAGAGAGCATACAGTCTGGCTCAGGACTAACTCCTAAAACATTGGAGCCCCATGATATTGCTCAGCTCGCTGGGCCTGCTATTTGTGGATATGCTGAAATGCCTTGAGATATGAAAGCCCTAAAATGTGAGCAATTCATGTCAACTTAACTCTAAAATGTCTGATGTTAGTACCAAAGTAAAGGAGAAGCTGAGATAAGTGCCTTTATCAGCCTATAAATTCTTAAGGGTAGGGACTTGTTTCTCTTGTCTTTGCTTCTCTGAGCCTCACACAGAGCCTGATACATAGCAGCTTGATCATTATTTATTGACTGTGTGAATCAATCAAGCAACAAATGTTTGTGGAGCATGTACAACGTGCTCAACATTTAGGTAGTGAAGATAAGTTACACTAGAAGAATCCAACACAGTGTATAACTGAAGATAATAAATAGTTAGGAGACTGAGATACTCACATGAAAAACTACGTAGCTGGCCAAGGCAGTCAATGCTAAGTGCCAGAGACACTAAGTGTGGTGGGACTCCACCTTGCATGGAAGACCTGCCTTTGTCCACACATCAGTTGTGGAGCATGGAACATTGAAAAAAATTCTGGATTTGGAGCCAAGAAACCTTGGAAATCCTCTCTCTTAAGGCCTCCATTTCCTCTTCCTAAAGAGGGTTTCGGAATTGCTAATCTCTAAAAAAATTCATCTCCTTTCACATATTGTAGTTTCTGTTGATTTGTGATACAGATGATGTCTCAAAAATAACAATGTGTGGGCACCTAACACTTTCAAGAAAGCCAAGCCAGCAGAGACCAGAATATTTGATGAAATTTCCCAGGCCAAGGTGAGCTTATATTACTCAGGGATCACACTCCCTGCCCAAGACAAGGAATCATGGGCAACCATTGCTCTTGCTGTTGCTTAGAGAGCAGCTACAGCAATTACATGCGGGAGTCTGGAGAGTCCGCTCAGGAAATCCATGTCAGCAAAATAATGCCACTAGACTCTCTATGAGGACAGGAAGGAAGTGAATTGTCACTCCATGGCAGTCTTCAAGGGATGAGCTCCTGAGCTTTTACCTAGGGACCTAGCTCTGGATTAGATGAGAGGCATGACTAGATCTGAAGCAGTCCCTAAAGGGGCCAAGCAACTGAAGAACACCTGGTAAGAAGTAAGGCTTGTAATGTGGCTACTGAGGGCACTCAGAGGGCCCAGAACTGGGCCTGTATGACACATGACGTATGTGTGCTTTTTTTTTTTTTAGAGACAAGTCCTCTCTCTGTAACCCAGGCTGGAGTGCAATGGTGCAATCATAGCTCACTGTAGCCTCAATCTCCTGGGATCAAGCTGTCCTCTTGCCTCAGTCTCCCAAGGAGCTAGGAATATGGATGCATGCCACCATTCCAACTAATTTTTTTATTTTGTAATTTTGTAGAGATGGGGCCTCACTATGTTGCCCAGGCTGGTCCAGACTCCTAGCTTCAAGTCATCCCCCTCCCACCTCAACCTCCCAAAGTGAGGTGCAGCCACTGCACCGAGCTGACACAGATGGTTTTAGGAACTTGTTAGGGGAGGGGTTGTGGTTGGAAGACTAGGTTAGGTGAATTATTCACTATTAAAATAAAAAAATACAGCACATAACCTCTAAATATTGAATTAAAGAATTTCAAGAGTATTGAATGTCCAACTAAATGTTTATTTTCCTTGGAAGATGTGGAGGATTCAGTTCAGCCTGTTGAAAGATCATCTTTTTATTCACCTCTGAATATGAATCTTTTTGCTTTGGTACCTGTACTTGGACTGCGTCTGAATAAAAGAAAGACAGATCTATAAATATTTAATCATTTATACATATTTTTCCTTGTGGTTATGAAATAAATCACAAATATTTTGATACAAAGCTCTGGTCATTTTTCTCATTATCTAACACCTGAAGCTTATTCAGTCCTCCTAAAACAAACATTCAGGAATCAGGGGGCTCTGCACATCAGCTGAAGACTGAAAGAAGAAACCTAGTAAACAATACTCTGAGACAATGGACACGTGGATCACGACACTCTCCCATACACTTCAGCTATGCTCATTCACATTACCACTGCCTACTTCTACTTCTTTGCTGAACCTATTCTTTCTGCCAGTAATGCCAAACTTCTGTCCTCTATACATCTACTATTTGAAATCTTCTTTATCATTCAGTACTTGAAGGCTTCCATTGCTAAATTAATTGTTCCCTTCCTTGAGTTCCCATGGCGCTTTGTGCTTCCTTCTTTGTGTGTATGTTTATCTGAAGCATCCTTTCTCACTCTGTTGACTCTCTGTCTATTTTTAAATCTTATCATTCAACTTAAGTATCAGTTTTCTGGTAAGTCATCCTTGAAATCTCCAGATTGGGTTAGCCACTTCTCCAATACTAATCACGGTTGGGTTTGTTGAATGAACAGATGAATGAATAAAAGGATGGCTGCATAAATATAAGAACGCAGTTGAGGCTTAACAACACAAGTTTATAGAGGTCTGCATCACGTCTGCACAATTCTGTCTTTCTATGATGATGGAAATATTAGAATTAGGCTTTCTTCTATGAGAGACCAACACTACACAAAAGATGGCTATGTTGCAAAACTCCGTTATAACACTGATCCTGCCTCCAGTGACTGCCTATCTCTGCTAAGGCCCTTAGCAACAACAGCCCAAACATACTTGCTGTTCTGGGGATGGAGTGGAAGGAGTACTGGTCCTTAGGCCTTGCTGGGTATGAATCTTGGGTTGAGGTACCATTAGAGAAGGAGCTCCCAATGGAGTTGTGACCTATGGATTTTAAAAGAAAACAAAGAGTTAAAAATTAATTAGTATTTAATTGCTTTCCTAATACAATCGTACCATGAGAACAAGTAGCCCCCTAGAGTAAATATTATGTTAATGTTTAATAAACATCAATTGACAGGAATGCAAAATGCCAAATACAAAGAAAAAGAGGAAAATATATCTGTGAAGGAGCTGCTAGTGATAAAGTATGAGACCAGAGAGTGTGGAAAACCTAAAGAATAGTTATTGAAAAGCAGGGATGAATTAGCCACAAAGTAAGGCCTGCAAAGGAGTCTTTATAAGACAGAACTCCAACATCTCAAGGTCAATAATACTCATAGGAAAAAGAAGGGACATTTGTCAGTGGACATAGAATATGTTAAATATATACTGGTATGTATGTATCGTTCATGAAATACTATAGAATTAACATATGATTTGATATAACAATGTACAGGTTAAATGTGAAGGATGTATAGAAATCTGCCAGGTGAAAGTAGTGAGGAAAGGGCAAGCACATCAGGTCATGGAGGTAGCTGGAACTAGAAACACATTTGACATTTCTTTAGTTTGTTTTACTTTTCTAGTTACTTAATGAGCTCATATTTTAAATTATATTCAAAAGATATAAGAAGAGGAATTAATGAAGAACAAACTAAGAAGGTTGCATAGACCCATTAATATAAGACTGTGACCATCTCCCTCCACTGTTTAAAACCATTCAATGGACCCTCATTGATTGTAGATAGTGTGTAAAGTCCTTGGCATGGCTTACCAAGCCTACTGCTTCCTCATCTTGATGTTTTCCCTCACTTCTCCCTCACTGGTTGAGGCAATATGGGCTTACTTAAGAACAACTGGGTAAATTAGAAACTGTTCAAATGACTCGTAACCGAAGGTCAAAGATTAATGTGTTGACCTGTTGGGAGGTTTCTGGTGATATGCTGCAGGGTTATGTTCTTGATCTTCTTGTTCATCTTTATCTGTCAATTAAAATGTTGTAGAGGATATGTTCACTGAGCATGTGAATAACATACGAATTGGAAAGGATAATTAATACATTAAATATAAGCAGAAACATTAATTTTCTTGAGAGACTAGACATAGGTCCCAATTGAATAAGATGAAAGTTAACAGAATCTTGTACTTGGATCTTAACAAATACCCACGTATATAGAATGGGTAAGGAGTGAAAATGAAGTTAAAAGAATTTTAGTTGATAGTAACATTTAAGTTTTCCAGTCCGTTCTCCTGTCTTAGCCCCATGCCAGCAATTTGGAAGCAGTTCCTAACTATCTTCAGTGTGCAGGGATGCCACTTCTACGTATCAAACAAAGGGCCTAAGTGAGCAAGGTACCAAGACCTCTTGCCTTACAAACCAGTGCTGTCTAGAAATCCTTAAAATTGCTCTTGCCAGAGGAGGAAGCTCTTGGTCTACTTCTGTGATGCTATCAGATAGTGCACCCTGGAATAACCCCATGTAGTGACTAGACTGAGCACCTAGTCCTTTTAGGAAACCTAGGTGAATATGCGTCCTTCAATCCACCTGGGTACATAGTTATTCATGCCTAAGGAGTGGGATTCTCATTCTGTAGTCAAGTCAATGCTGTGGTCTACTTTTTACCTGATTCCTGTCAGCTTCTCTCCCTGGGAAATGGGCCCTGTTCTGTTCACCATTATTTGGAAAGAATCTGTAAAATAGCCTGGCTCCTTATGTAGCACTTCATGGCTTTCTCTGCAACCCATACCTTTTTCCTCAGGCCCTGTTATACTAATAAATAGCCTTTGGTTACTGATGCCTAGCCTGGAATCTACCACACTCCTTTGGTACTTGGACCCTGACCTGTGTAGTATCTCAGTTCTACTCCTTCTACCTTAAATTCCTACTAAGTCTATTTCTTCTGGGCTTGGGTTCACTCATAGTTCTAGCATATATGCACACCTGGTATCATATTATACTCTAGTCCTCTTCTGGAAATTAACTGGCACATATAGTATATTATTATAGAGGGTGTATAGAGAAGTCCACAAACAGGACTCAAAAGAGACATGAAGTAGGAGGAAAAATAAGAGAAAATGGTGTCGCCAACTCTAGGAAGTGAGAGTGTTTCCTCCTCCTTCACTGGTTATGCCTTTTCCACCTCTTTTCCAGGTCCCTTTTCATTTCCCTGTCCCAATGACAGACGACCCTTGGGCTCAGTCTCTACTCACCCCTGGATGATTTAATCCATTCTTTCAGCACACTCAAGTTTCAGCAAACTTCAAGGTGTTTGCACTGATTATGTCCTCTTCTGAAATGCTCTTCCACTTGACTTGCTCCTTCTCCTCTTTAAAATTTCTACTCAAGACTGAGTCACCTTTTCAATAGAGTTCCCACTGACCAGCCCATTTAAAATGGAAACCTACTCCAATACTCTTAATTCTTCGCTGCTGCAATTTTCTCCATAGCACTTGTCACCTTATTTATTTATTTCTTCCCCCCATTAGAATGTACATCCCACAGGGACATGGGTTTTCGCTTCTTTTAATTATTGCCATATTCCTAGAATCAGAATATGTCCTAGTTGAGTGATAGGAAAGAAGGACTGTGTAAGGCAAGGACAGAGAAGTAGCTATTAGATTAGGTCACATGGAAGTCACTATAGACCTTTATGTTAGCAGTTTAGTGGAATAGTGGGGATAGAAGTCACATAAGGATGAGTTTAAAAGGGAACTGGGGAGACAACCTCAATATCTTTTAATACAAACATGGGTTGTTCCTGCCTTACTTCAAGAATATATACTGAGTATCCTGTGCCTAGAATGAACTAAGCAAGGCAAGAGTGTCAGGAGATGAAAGCAGAGAGGCAGGATGGAGGATCTTGGCTTTTGCTCTGAGAGAAATGGGGGGCAATTGCAATGAAGTTGCTTAACCTGACTTACACTGTAAGCCAATCACTCTGGCTGCAGCATGAAGAATACTGTAGGCGGTAAGGGCAGAAGCAGGGAGCCCAGTTAGAAGGCTACTGCAGTGACCCAGATGAGAGATAACGGATTAGAAAAAAGTTAGGATGCATTCTGAAAATAAAGGCCATTGCACTTGCTCATGAATTGTATGTGGAGTGAAAGAAAGATGTATTAAGGAAGACTCCAAGGCCTTTGGCCTGAGCAACTGGAAGGATAGAGATGTCATCGCCTGTGATTGAGAAGGCTGCAAGTAGAACAGCTTTGGGGAGATCAAGGGTACAGCTTTGAACATGTGCAATTTGAGATGTGTCAGAAACATGGATATTTGTTATCCTCTGTGTGTTCCTGTACATTTACCATTTTCTGGAATGGATACCAACAGCAAAAACAACATGAGCAAATTGGTGTGTGACTGGAGCAACTGAATGACTTCAGAGTTTCCATTACCTGTATTGTATTGTATGAAATTTATGCAGTGCACTGAAGCTATAAATAGAACTAGTGATTACAATTTTTAAGTAAGAAATAATTTAAATCATGAAAATATTGCCAAATAGGCAGAATACAAATAATAAACTAAAAATGAGTTTAAAAAAAGGCTGGAATCAGAAAAATTCCAGATATTCTATTTGTATTAACAATTTCTCCCTTTAGAAGCTTTATACAATAACAGCAAAATCAGTTCAACTTTTTAAACCTGATTAACATAGCCTAGAAGTGATCCCAAACAGCAAAATGGCAAATAAAACAAAACAAAATGAAACAATAAAGTCCCTGCACAAGGGGAGAAAAACCAGCAGCAAACAGTAGTTCATAACTCTTGAAATAAACCAAGAATGCAACCTAAACTAAATTACATTAATACTTGAATCTCTATTATGTGCATATTGATAATTCCTATTTTGGATTATCTATTAATTCTGAACCAGATTTCTCTTGACTATTCTACTTCTGCACATCTCCTTCCACCCCCATTTCTATGGGTCCTTTCTCTATTCCTGTTATCCATCTCACAAGGCATGTGCTATATTATTTCTCAGAGAGCGGCCATTTTTTCCAATGCAAGAAAAGAATGTGGGTGGATTACCTAACATTTTAAAATATCCATATAATTTTTTCTGTTAGTAGTTGTGACCATATCTCCAACTCTTGATATCTTAAGAGAGGTTTTTCTGGCTGGGTGCAGTGGCTCACACCTGTAATCCCAGCATTTTGGGAGGCCAAGGCAGGTGGATCACCTGAGGTCAGGAGTTCAAGACCAGCCTGGCCAACATGGCGAAACCTCATCTCTACTAAAAATACAAAAATTAGCCAGATGTGGTGGCAAGCACCTATAATCCCAGCTACCTGGGAGGCTGAGGCAGGATAATCACTTGAACCCAGGGGACAGAGGTTGCA
>NW_016107891.1:281429-303769 GCF_001604975.1 Cebus imitator | reverse complement strand
AGAGCCTAAATAAAGCAAGCTACAAAATTGATGAATTCCTTCACAAACCATTTCTAACACATAATGCAGGACAAGCGTAAATCAGACCATGTGTTACACCACAAGGTCCCATAGCTGTGCAAATCATTAGAATCTGATCTCGATCCCAGGATGTTTCCAATCTTGTGATATAGTCTTTCCACCATATTACTCAAACTATCCTTGTGTTATTTACTTTGTATACTATGTCCTTTTTGACTATTCGTACAAGGTTTAGCATGATAAATTGCAGAAATTTAATTGCAATTGGGTGTAATTGATTCAAAATTTTGTAATAAACTCGAATTATTAAAAAAAAGAAAGAGAGGCTTTTCTTACCATTCTACACATAGGCATTTGCTGTGGAGTCACCGGAGGTAGTACCTTGACAAAAGTGTCAGTTACCATATAGTAAATTTTTACTAATATTTAATAAGAAATATTAAAAGATACATAAAATATTCTGCTATATGTTTAATATTGAGAACAAATTCATAGTGAACTTTTTGTAGCCAAGACAATGATCTTTCCTTAAGCAGTTATCTTTCTTTAAGAGGTTTAAAGACTTCTAATTATTGCTATGTTGTTTTAGAAGGCAGAGCAGAGTTCACAGTAGCGCAAATTTCCTGAGGAACAGGAATTTGCTTGGAAAACATTCCACACTAGAGAATAAAATGAACTTAGCTAAGAAAGAAAAAGTTGTGACTCTTTCCTGTACTGCATAAATAAAACAATAGTAATAGACAAAATTAAAGAAAAATTTCAACCATAACCGCATTACCTCCAACAAATAAAACTTTCTCAATTTTTCAGTGTTCACTTCCCCAGTCTTTGTTTATGACATCTTTTAGATGTATGCAATAATGTGAAAAATGGTAAGTTGGCTTTCAACACAACAGATGAAAAGCAGAGTAATATCAGCATAATTTCAAATTATGCCTTGCTTTCAACGCTGATTTAGTACACTTTCCTAAAGGAGTCACAACTTTAATCCCTGTCTTAGTTTCTTTTTCCATTACTAGGTGATATAACATGAGATACAGTGGCCTCTGACTTTAAACATACTCCAGAGAGCTAATGATCAGCTACAGGGACTTGAATAAGGAGGCAAAAATTTTTAATATCAGTCTTTCTGATCCTTCCCAAAGTATTCTTATACTCTTGCTCCCAATTCTGCTATGAGAAATTCCTTCATTCTTTATATATACCATGTGAGCTAAAATTGAATGAATAATTTTTTTTTTCTGAGATGGAATCTCAGTCTGTGGCACAGGCTGGAGTGCAGTTGTGAGATCTCCGCTCACTGCAACCTCCGCCTCCGGGGTTCAAGCAATTCTCCTGCCTCGGCCTCCGGAGTACCTGGGATTACAGGCACACCACCACCTGTGGCTAATTTTGTACTTTTAGTAGAGATGAGGTTTCACCATGTTGGCCAGGCTGGTCTGAAACTCCTGACCTCAGGTGATCCACCTGCCTTGGCCTCCCAAAGGGCTGGGATTACAGGTGTGAGCCACTGCGCCCAGCTGAATAATTTCTGTTATTAATTTCTTGCTGTAGTCAGAGGCCCCCACCAAGAAGAACGAAAAGGGAAAGTGAATCCTGCACCAGCAACTGAGATATCCAGGTTCTCTCATGGGCAGTGACAAGGCAGATGGTGCAACCCACGGACAGCAAGGAAAAGCAGGTGGAGTGACAGCCCACCTGGGTGTCACTCCAGGCAAGGGGAGTCCCCACACCCAGCCAAGGGAGGTAGGGAGTGATTGTGCTCTCCTGCCTAGGAAGCCACACTTTTTCCATGAGCCCATGCCACAATGACCTTGGGTCCCAAGCACAGAGCTGTGCAGATTCTCAGCAGCCACACAGCTGGAGACTGCCTAAGACTACTGAGTTCCCAGTGGGAGGGGCGGCAACCATCACAGCAGATGCCACCTGCCTAAGACTACTGAGCTCCCCAAAGTGGGGGTGGCAGCCATCACTGTGGCTCCAGTCTGCCATTTTTCCTCTGCCAGTGCCAGAAGACTAAACAGTTTGGACCTAGGAGGAATTCCCCATAGCACAGAACAGCAGCTGTGGCAGATTTTTGGCCAGACTGCCTCTTTAGTTTTTGTTTGTTTGGTTGATTGGTTTGGTTTGTTTGTTTGTTTGTTTGGTTGGTTGGTTGGTTGGTTGGTTTGAGATGAAGTCTTTCTCTGTCGCCCAGGCTGAAGTGCAATGGCACAATTTCTACCTCCCGGGTTCAAGCAATTCTCCTGCCTCAGCCTCCCTAGTAGCTGAAACTACAGGTGCCTACCACCACGCCTGGCTAATTTTTGTATTTTTAGTAAGATGGGATTTCACCATGGTGGCCAGGCTGGTCTGGAACACCTGACCTCAGGTGATCCACCCACCCCAGCCTCTCAGAGTGCTGGGATTACAGGTGTGAGCCACTGCACCCAGCCCAGACTGCCTCTTTAGGTCGGACCCTGACCCAGCCTTCCTCATTGGCTGGGGCCTCCCTGCAGGAATTTCAGCAACTCTAGCCAGGGGTTTATGGACAGAACTCTGATCTACCTGAAACAGAGCCCCACGGGGGAGGATTGGCTACGGTCTCCATTGATCAGCTGACTTAGTCTTTCCCTCTGCTGGCTCTAAGGAATCCAGGCAGTCTGGACGAGTGTGATTTCTTCCCAACACAGCGCACCCCCTCCACCAAGGGGCAGCCAGAGTGCTTCCTTACGTGGGTCCCTGATCCCATGCCTCCTGACTGGGTGAGACCCCCCAACAGGGGTCACCAAACACCTTATACAAGAGCATTCCCACTGGTATCAGGTTGGTGTCTCTCTGGGACAGAGCTCCCAGAGAAAGGGGCAGGCAGCCATCTTTGCCATTCTGCAGCCTCCACTGGTGATACCTCCAGATGCAGGTGGGACCCAGGTGACTAGGGTCTGGAGTGGACCCCCCGGTAAACTGCAGCAGCCCTGTGGAAGAGTAGCCTGACTGTTAAAAGAAAATCAGACAGGAAGCAACAGCAACAACAACATCAACAAAAAAATCCCCATAAAAACTCCATCCAAAGGTCGGTATCCTCAAAGATGAAAGCTAGAAAAACTCATTAAAATGAGAAAGAATCAACAAAAAAACATTGAAAGCTCAAAAAGCTACTGTGCCTCTTCTCCTCCAAATAATCACAACATCTCTCCAGCAAGGGCACAGAACTAGGCAGAGACAGATGGATGAATTGACAGAAGTAGGCTTCAGAATGTGTGTAGTGATGAACTTTGCTGAGCTAAAGAACCATGTTCTAACCCAATGCAAAGAAGCTAAGAACCATGATAAAACATTACAGGATCTGTTTACCAGAATAACCACTTTAGAGAGGAACGCAAATGACCTGTTGGAGCTGAAAAACACAACACGAGAACTTCACAATGCAACCACAAGTACCAATAACCAAATAGACCAAGCAGAGGAAAGAATTTCAGAGCTCGAAGACTATCTTGCTGAAATAAGACAGAAAGACAAGATTAGAGCAAAAACAATGAAAGGAACAAACAAAAGCTCTGTGAACTATGGGTTTATGTAAAAAGACCAAACCAACGAAGAATTGGCGTATCTAAAAAAGAGGGGAACAATGGAACCAAGTCGTAAAACATACTTCAGGGTATCATCCAGCAGAACTTCACCAACCTAGCATAATAGGTCCAATATTCAAATTTAGGAAATCCAGAGAACCCCAGTAAAATACTCCATGAAAAGATTAACACCAAAACACATAATCATCAGATTCTTCAAGGTCAAAATGAAGGAAAAAATGTTAAAGGCAGCCAGAGAAAAATGCCAGGTCGCCTACAACGGAAAGCTCATTAAACTAACAGCAGATCTATTAGCAGAAACCCTACAAGCCAGAAGAGATTGGGGGCCAATATTCAACATTCTTAAAGAAAAGAATTTCCAACCCAGAATTTTCTGTCTGGCCAAACTAAGCTTCATAAGCAAAGGAGAAATAAGATCCTTTTCAAACAAGCAAATATCAAGGAAATTTGTCACCACCAGGCCTGCCTTGGAAGAGCTCCTGAAGGAAGTACTAAATATGGAAAGGAAAAACTATTACCAGCCACTATAAAAACACACTGAAGTACAAAGACCAATGACACTATGAAGCAACTACATTAACAAGCCTGCAAAATAACCAGCTAGCATCATGATGACAGAATCAAATTCAGACCTAAAAATATTAACCTTAAATGTAAATGGGCTGAATGTCCCCAATTAAAAGACACATAATGGCAAGCTGGATAGAGTCATGACCCATTGGTGTGCTGTATTCAAGAGAACCATCTCATGTACAGAGGCATATATAGGTTCAAAATAAAGGGATGGAGGAAAATTTACCAAGCAATGGAAAGCAGAAAAAAGCAGGGGTTGCAATTCTAGTAACAAAACAGACTTTAAACCAACGAAGATCAAAATCAACAAGGGTATTACATAAAGGTAAAGAGATCAATTCAACAAAAAGAGCTAGCCCTCCTAAATATATATGCACCTAGATTCATAAAAAAAAAAAATTCTTAGAGACCAACAAAGAGATTTAGATTCCCACACAATAATAGTGGGAGACTTTATCACCCACTGTCAATATTAGATAGATCATCAAGACAGAAAATTAACAAGGATATTCAGGATTTGAACTCAGCTCTGAATCAAGTGGACCTGATAGATATCTACAGAACTCCCCATCCATAAACAACAGAATATACAGTCTTCTCAGTGCCACATGGCATTTACTCCAAAATTGATCACGTAACTGGAAATAGAACAGTTCTCAGCAAATGCAAAAGAACTGAAATTATAACCAACAGTCTCTCAGACCACAGCACAATCAAATTAAAACTCAAGATTAAGAAACTCACTCAAAAGCACACAACTACATGGAAATTGAACAATGTGCTCCTGAATGACTCCTGGGCAAATCATGAAATTAAGGTAGAAATGAAGAAGTTCTTTAAAACCAATGAGAACAAAGAGACAATGTACCAGAATCTCTGGGATGCAACTAAAGCAGTGTTAAGAGGGAAATTTATAGTACTGAATGCCCACATCAAAAAGCTAGAAAGATCTTAAATCAACACCCTAAATCACAACTAAAAGAACTAGAGAACCAAGAGCAAATAATCCCCAAAGCTAGCAGAAGACAAGAAATAACAAAGATCAGAGTGGAACTGAAGGAGATAGATACACCAAAAAACACTTTAAAAAAAAATCAACAAATCCAGAAGCTGTTTTTTTTAAATCTAATAAAATAGACCACTAGCTAGACTAATAAAGAATAAAAGAGAAAAGAATCAAACAGACACAATAAAAAATGATAAAGGGGATATCACCATTGACCCCACAGAAATGCAAACAACTATCAGAGAATACTATAAACACCTCTATACAAATAAAGTAGAAAATCTAGAAGAAATGGATAAATTCCTAGACACATACTCCCTCCCAAGACTGAATCAAGAAGAAGTTGAATTCATGAGTAGATTAGTAACAAGTTCTGAAATTGAGGCAGTATTAAATAGCCTACCAGCCAAAAAAAAAAGTCCAGGACCAGACAGATTAACAGCAGACTTCTACCAGAGGTACAAAGAGGAGCTGATACCATTTCTTCTGAAACTATTTCAAACAATCGAAAAGGAGAGACTTCTCCCTAACTCGTTTTATGAGGCCAGCATCATCCTGATACCAAAACCTGGCAGAGGCAAAAAAAAAAAAAAAAAATACTGGCAAACCGAATCCTGCAGCATATCAAAAAGCTTATCCACCATGATCAAGTTTGCTTCAGCCCCAGATACAAGATTGGTTCAACATACACAAATCAATAAATGTAATTCATCACATAAACAGAACTAAAAACACATCATTATCTCAACAGACACAGAAAAGGCCTTTGATAAAATTCAACATCCCTTCATGTTAAAAACTCTGAATAAGCTAGATGTTGATGGAACATACCTCAAAATAATAAGAGTCATTTATGACAAACCAACAGCCAATATTATACTTTATGAGCAAAAAGCTGGGAGCATTCCCCTTGAAAATCAGCACAAGACAAGGATGCCGTCTCTCACCACTCCTATTCAACATAGTATTGGTAGTTGTGGCCAGGTCAATCAGGTAAGAGAAAGAAATAAAGGGTATTCAAATAGGAAGAGAGGAAGTCAAATTGTCTCTGTTTGCAGATGACATGATCCTATATCTAGAAAACCTCATCGTCTCAGTCCAAAAGCTTCTTAAGCTGATAAGCAACTTCAGCAAAGTCTCAGGATACAAAATCAATATGCCAAAACCACAAGCATTCCTATACACTAACAACAGACAAGCAGAGAACCAAATCATGAATGAATTCCCATTTGCAATTGCTACAGAGGGAATAAAATACTTAGGAATATAGATAACAAGGGAAGTGAAGAACCTCTTCGAGGAGAACTACAAACCACTGCTCAAGGAAGTTAAAGAGGACACAAGCAGATGGAAAAACATTCCATGCTCATGGATAGGAGGAATCAATATCGTGAAAATGGCCATACTACCCAAAGTAGTTATAGATTCTATGCTATTCCCATTATACTACCATTGACATTCTTCACAGAATTAGAAAAAACTATTTTAAAATTCATATGGAATCAAAAAAGAGCCCATATAGCTAAGACAATCCAAAACAAAAAAAGCAAAGTTGGAAGCATCATGGTACCTGACTTCAAACTATGGTACAAGGTAGGTTACAGTAACCAAAACAGCATGGTACTGGTACCAAAACAGACACATAGACCAATGGAACAGAATAGATATCTCAGACATAAGACTGCACATCTACAACCATCTGATCTTTGACAAACCTGACAAAAACAAGCAATAGAGAAAAGGTTCCCTATTTAATAAATGATGCTGGGAAAACTGGCTAGCCATATGCAGAAAATTGAAACTGGACCTTCCATACATTATATATGAAAAAATTAATTCAAGATAGATAAAAGACTAAAATACAAAACCCCAAACTATAAAAACCCTAGAAGAAAATCTAAGCAATACTATTCAGGACACAGGCACAGGCAAAGATTTCATGACAAAAATGTCAAAAGCAATTCTAACAAAAGCAAAAATTGACAAATGTGATCTAATTAAACTAAAGAGCTTCTGCATAGCAAAAGTAACTATCATCAGAATGAACAGACCACCTACAGAATGGGAGAAAAATTTTGCAAGCTACCCATCTGACACAGGTCTAATATCCAGAATCTACAAGGAAATTAAATTTACAAGGAAAAAAAAAAAAAACATAAAAGTGGGCAAAGGACAAATGTCTTAAAAGAAGACATTTATGCAAATAACATGTTTCAAAAAAAAACTCACCATCACTGATCATTAGAGAAATGCAAATCAAAATTACAATGAGATACCATCTCACCCCAGTCAGAATGGAGATTATTAAAAAGAAACAACAGATGTTAGCAAGGCTGTGGAGAGATAGGAATGCTTTTATGCTTTTTGTGGAAATGCAAATTAGTTCAACCATTGTGGAAGACAGTGTGGTGATTTCTCAAAGAACTAGAACCAGAAATACCATTTGACCCAGCAATCTAATTACTAGGTATATACTCAAAGGAATATAAATCATTCTGTTATAAAGGTACATGCCACACATATGTTCATTGCAGCACTATTCACAATAGCAAAGACATGGAATCAATCCAAATACCCATCAATAAGAGACTGGATAAAGAAAATGTGGAGCATATCCACCAGGGAATACTATGCAGCCACAAAAAGGAATGAGATCATGTCCTTTGCAGGGACATGGATTGAGCTGGAAGCCATTATCCTCAGCAAACTGATACAGAACCAGAAAACCAAACACCACATGTTCTCACTTATAAGTGGGAGCTAACAATGAGGCTACATGGACACAGGGAGGGGAACAACATACACTGCGGCCTACAGGAGGGGGTGGGGGAGGGAGAGCATCGGGATAAATAGCTAATGCATGCAGGGCTTAATACCTAGGTGATGGGTTGATAGGTGCAGCAAACCACCATTGCACACATTTACCTATGTAACAAACCTGCACATCCTGCACATGTATCCCAGAACTTAATATGAAATAAAATTTTAAAATAAATTTAAAAGTTTTTTCAAAAAAGAAATACAGAATCCCAATCTCCATCCAGACCTGCTTCATTTTAAGAATTCCAGGTGAATCATGTGAATATTAAAGCTGGGAATAAGAAAATGTAGCAAGGTTCTAGAAAACTCTGTCAAGGGAGAACTACGCCCAGTGTGTTTACAATACCCCCAGAGCATCTTCACTGTTGTTAGGGGAAATAGCTATTCTCCTTGCTTTCTTATTTTCATATTCCTCCCTGAGGACTGAGAGGATTTAATTTAATGGTCTACATCTCATATATTAGTCTGCAGGAAGCCTGTGCCACATAATCTCCATCATCATCATCATCATCATCATCGTCGCCATCATCATATTACTAGCTAACATTTTTTGAGCACTGTGACCTAAGCACTTTTCTAAGCATTTTATATATGTTACCTCATTTAATCCTCATAACAACTTGTAAGATAGGTGCCATATTAATCCCCATTTTACAGGTAAGAAAACTGAGGCACGGAGAGGTTCTGTACTTGTCCAAGATTGCATAGATATTAAGTAGGCTCTATCTGGTTTCCAAGTCAGGCACTCTGATGCCAAAGCCTGTGCTCTTAACTACTATGCTACAGTATTACATAAAGTCCTCCTGGTCTAAAGCCTGCTAACAAGTGGCATGCATTGTTACTACCTCCTTTTTAAGAAGTTGGCTCATCTGCACAGAACTTCCTGTCCCTTTGAAGTCTCCACCATACAGTTTTGCAGTTTTCACAAGAGTGACTGGGGGAGGAAGTTCAATTTGAAGTGGTAGGTAGAAGCCCTTGCTATCTTCTCTAATCTTGCTTTACTACAAATTCTATATTTTAGATCATAAAGCTAGATCTGAATTTTAATTCCCACCTGGCTCCTACATATATTTCTTAAATTTCTGAGAACTCATAGCAAGAAACACAATTAATCAAAAATTATCCTAAAACGTTAATTAATACTTTCATGAAAAAGAAATGTCACCATGAGAAAAAAATATGGGCCGTACAGATAATTGACAAAGGAATGGTGTCCAGAATTTGTATACAACTCATAAAGCAATAAGAGAATGACAAATAACCCAACAAAAAACAGGTGAAAACTTAAGCAGGCAGTTCATTAAAAAGGGAAGTTAGTGGTTAATAAATATGTGAAAAGATGCTCAGACAGATGTTTTGTTTTTCCTAGATGAACAAAAACTGAGGGAATTTGTCACCAACAAACCGGCCTTATGAGAAATGCTCAAGGAAGTCCTGGATCTGGAAGTGAAAAGACAATCAGCATTATGAAAACACACAAAAGTATTCAAACTTGTTAGTAAAGTAGATATAAAAAGAAACAGAAAAGAATCAACCTTATTACTGTAGAAAACCACCAAACCACAATGACAAGCAATAAGAAGGGAAGAAAGAAACAAAGAATATACAAAACAACCGGAAAACAACAAAATGACAGGAGTAAGTCCTCACTTAACAATAATAATCTTGATGAAACTGACTTCATCTGTAAAGACACATACAGTCTGAAAGTGAAGGGATGGATTAAGATATTTCACACAAATGGAAACCAAAAATGAGCAAAAGTAGCTTTATTTATATCAGAGAAAACAGACTTTAAGTAAAAACCTGTACAAAGAGACAAATAAGGTTATTATGAAACTGAACAGGATATGAAAAAGCAGATCATAAGAATATATTCTTGGAAATTAAAAGCATAACTCATGAAACTGAAACTTTAACAGTATTGGATAATAGAAGACAAGGCCAAAGATCAGTATGTTCACTTCATGAAAATTCATGTGTGTACTTTTCCATATATATGTTATATTTCAATAAAGTTTACCAAAATAACTAGAGCACAAACCTTCAATGGATATGTTAAATGGTAAATTAGAATAAATGGAGACAGAATTCAAAAAGTAGAATATAAATTTGGAGATAATATCCAAAATGAAGCACATAGAGATAAAGAGATAGGATACACGAGAGAGATCTTAAGAGATAAAAAGGACAGAGTGAAAACATATAAAAGAAGTCTAATTGGCATGCCAGTGAAGACACTAGAGAGAAAGGAAGAAAGCTAATATTTGCAGGCATAACAGGTAAGATTTTTTAGAACTGGGAAAAATCATAATTCTCAGATTCTGGAAGCCCAAATAAATTTTAAGCAGCTTAAGTCAGTCAATCATTCAATCAAAGAACCAATCCACCTGTAGAAATATCAACATAAACTACTTATTAAAAAGGCAAAACCTTAAAAGCACCAAAAAAATTCAGAATCACTATACTAGTTTTCTATTGCTGCCACAACAAATTACCTCAAACTTGTGGGCTTAAATGATACAACTGCATTACCTTACAGTTCTGGAGCTCAGAAGTCTGACATGGATCTCATTGGACTAAAACCAAGATATTGCCAGGGCTTCATTCCTTCTAGAAGTTCCAGGAAAGAATCAGTTTATTTGCTCCTTCCACCTTCTGGAAGTCACCCACATCCCTTGGCTTGTGTCCCCTTCCTCTATCTTCAAAGTCAGCAACCATAGCATTCATCTTGCTCCCATTATCACATCTCTTTTTATGTCCCTCTTGCTGCCATCTTCCACTTTTCAGAACTTTTGTGATTATATTGGGGCCACCAGAATAATCTCCCGATTTTAAGGGAGATTTGATTAGCAAACTTAATTCCATCTGCAACCTCAAGGCCCCTTTGCCATGTAACCAAGCATATTCATAGATCCTGTGAATTAGACATTGACCTCTTTGTGGGGGGGGCATTATTCTGCTTACAAAGCTAATATAATTGGACTGAAAGCTGTCTTATCAATGGTGGTGGTAGAAGCCAGAATATAGTAGAATGATATTTTCAGAGTAGTAACAGAAAGTAACTGTCAAACTAGAAGAGTATACCTAGACAAATGAACGTTGAGTTGACCACCAATATACTCTTCCCAATGGAAATTTTAAGGATATACTTCAGGTGATCCCACACAGAAGGTCGAGAATGATGAGAAAGAAAATGGTCAATAATGTATTTAAATCTAAACAAACATTGACTATATAAAACAATGATACTTATGTCTAATTTGTGGTGATTAAAAAAATAAACAAGATACTAACTCATGAAGAAACAGAAAATCTGAATAGATCTATAATTAGTAAAGAGGTTGAATCAGTAATCACAACTTCCCAAAGAGAAAATCCTGGGACCAGATGAATTTTGAATTTGATGTTTGTCAAATTCTAACAAACATCCTAAGAAAAATTAACACCAAATATTCTCAAAGCCTTCCAAAAAATTGAAGAGTAGAAAACACTTCCTAACTTATTCTATTAAGCTACTATATTCTGACACCAAAGCCAAAGACAATAGAAGGAAACTGTAGAGCAATATTCCTTATGAACATTAATGCAAAAATCCTCAACAAAACACTAGCAAACAGAATCCAGTAGTTTATTAAAAGGATTATATACCATGACCAAGTGGGATTTATTCCTGGAATGCAATGATGGCCCAACATACAAAACTCAATCAATGCAATATGCCACATTAATAGAATGAGGGGAAAACATATGATATCAATTAATGCAGAAAAAGCATTTGACAAAACTCAATGCCCTTTAATGATAAAAGCACTCAATAAATCGAGAATAGAAGGGAACTTCCTTAGTATAATAAAGGCCATATATGAAAAGACCACAGCTGACATTGTACTTAATGATTAATGACTGAAAATTTTTCCCCTAATATCAGGCACAAGACAAGGATGCCTACTTTCACAACTTCTATTCAACACAATATTGAAAGTCCTAGCTAATGCAATTAGGCAAGAGGAAGAAATTAAAGGCATCCAAATCAGAAAGGAAGAAGTAAAATTATCTGTTTGCAGATGACATGATCTTATATGTAGAAACCCTAAAAATCACACACACACAAAAACCTGTTACAGCTAATAAAGAAATTTGGCAAAGTTGCAGGAAACAAATTTAACACACAAAAATCAGTTGCATTGCTACACACTAGCAATAAACAGTCCAAGAGGAAATTAAGAAAACAATCATGTTTAAAATAACTCTTCCATATTCTTCACGTGTACCCCAAAACCTAAAATGCAATAAAAATATACATTTTTTAAAACAAGTTACTACAAAGCAACAATAATCAAAATAGTGTGGTATTCGTAGGATAGACATATATTCCAGTGAAATAGAATAGAGAGCCCAGAAACAAATGCTTGCATGTATAATCAATTGGTTTTTGACCAAGACTATTCAATAAGGGAAAGGACAGTATTCTCAATAACTAGTGCTGGGACAACTGAATATCAACATGAAAAAATATAATTGGACTCTTATCTCATACCAGGGACAAACGTTAACTAAAAATGGATCTAAGACCTAACCTTAAGAAATAAAACTATAAAAATATTATAGAAAACAAAGGGGAAAACTTTGATGACACTGGATTTGACAATGAATTCTCGGACTTTATCAAAATTAAAAAACCTTTGTGGATCAAAGGACATCATTAAGAGAGTAAAAAGATAACTCATAAAACAGAAGAAAATATTTGCTCATTATATATCTGATATAGGGTTAATATCCAAAATATATAAAGAACTTCTACAAGTCAACAACACCAAAGCAACCACATTAAAAAATGACCAAAGGATTTGAATAAAAGTTTCTCCAAAGAAGACATACAAATGGCTAATAAGCACATGCAAAGACACTCATCATTAATCATCAGGGCAATACAAATCAAAACCACAATGAGATAGCACTTCACACCCATTGGTATGGCTATTGTTATGGACTGAATATTTCTGTCCACTCTCCCAAATTCATATATTGAAATCCTAACCCTTAATGTGATGGTAATAGGAATTGGGGGCTTTGGGAGGTAGTTAGATTATGAGGGTGGGACCCCCATGAGTGGAATAAAAAGGACCCCAGATAGCACTCTTGCTCTCTTTCTGCCATGTGGTGGGTACATAAGAAGTCTGGAAACCAACAAGAGGACCTTCACCCGACAAAAAATCTCCTGGTGCCTTAATATTGGACTTTCTAGCCTCTAGAACTGTGAGAAATAATTTTTTCTTGTTTAAGCCACCTAGTCTATGGCAATTTGTTATACCAGCTCATACTGACTGAGATAGCTATAATCAAACAAACACCCACTCCTTAAAAACCACAGAATATAACAAGTATTGAGGATGTGGAGAAATTAGAACTTTCAAATGTTGCTGGTGGAAATGTAAAATGGTGCAGTTGCTGTGATAAATGGCATGGTGGCTCCTCAAATAATAAAATATAAAATTACCAAATGATCCACCAATTCCACCTCAGGGTATAGACTCAAAATAATTGAAAGATTTGAGCAGGTATTTTTGCACTGATATTCATAGCAGCATTATTCACAATTGCCAAAAGATTGAAACAACCCAGGTGTTCTTCAAAAGATGAATGGATAAACAAATGTGGTATATATATATATCACATATATATATATACACATATGTATATATGTATATCACATATACATATGTATAAGTGTGTGTGTGTGTGTGTGTGTGTGTGTGTGTGTGTGTATAAAATAGAATATTATGGAACCATTTTTTTAAAACTCAAATATCCAAAGCAATCTTGAGCAAAAATAACAAAGCTGGAATCATCACTGTGTCTGATTTCAAACTATGTTATAAAGCTATTATAATCAAAACAGCATGGTACTGGCATAGAAGTAGACACATTGACCAATGGAACAGGATAAAAAGCCTACAAATAAACCCATACATTTACAGTCAATTGATTTTCAACAAAGGTGCCAAGAACATTGATGTGGTTTGGATTTGTCACCACCCAAATCTCATGTTGAATTATAATCACCAGTGTTGGAGGAGGGTCCTGGTGGAAGGCAATTGGATCATGGAGATGGATTTCCCCCTTGCTGTTCTCATAATAGTGAGTGAGTTATCATGAGATCTGGTTGTTTAAAGTGTATAGCTTCTCCCCCTCACTCTCTTCCTCCTGCTCCAGCCATGTAAGATGTACGTGCTTCCCCTTCACCTTCCACCATGATTATAAGTTTTCTGAGGCCTCCCCAGCCATGCTACCAGTACAGTCTGCAGAACCACGAGCCAATTAAACCTCTTTTCTCTATAAATTACCCAGTCTCAGGTATTTCTTTATAAAACTTTGGGAATGGACTAAAACAAACATACAATGGAAAAAAGACAGTGTTTTCGATAAATGGTTCTGGGAAAACAGGATATCCGCATGCGGAAGAATAAAATTGAACCATTATTTCAAAATTTTGTCATTTGCAACAACCTGGATGAACCTGGAAGACATTATGTTAAGCTAAATAAGCCAGGCACAGAAAGACAAATACTGCATGATCTCACTTACATGTGGAATCTAAAAATTGGTTGATCTCAAAGAAACAGAGAGTAGAATGTTGGTTTCCAGAGATGAAGGGTAGGGAGAGATGGGTAAAGGAGAGATATTGGTCAAAGGGTACAAAGTTTAGTGATCTACTGTACTGCATGGTGAACAGAGTTAATAATGTATTCTGTATTACAAAATTGCTAAAAGAATATATTTTAAATGTTCTCACTGCGAAAAAAGGTTAAAGAGGTGAAGTGATGAATATGCTAATTAGCTTGATGAATATTTCTACAATGTATAACTATATCAAAACATCACATTGTACTCCATAAATATATACAATTATTGTCAATTTAATTAATTAATTTTGAAAAATGAAATTCTAATACATGCTACAGCATGGATAAACCTTGAAGATATACGTAATGCTGAATAAAAGAAACGAAAGGACAAATATTGTTCTGCAAGAGCCAACTATCTGAGGGAGAGAAACTTTCATTTCTATTAGGTGGAGCTATGGCCTCATAAGGGCAGAGACAAAAAATGTTTTTAAATAATTCTCTTTCTGTCCTACCACCACTTGAAACTTTGACTTGTCTCTATCACAGAAGTGGGTGGTTTCTGACCAGAAAACTGAAAAATGCCAAAGGGAAATTGTTTATGACTCCTTGGCTCACTACCACTGCCCCCATGCATGGGTGGATTTAATCTTGAGCATAGCAAAGACTCTGAATACTAAACCAGTGAAGAAACCAATGCCCAGGTCCCCAGCTGACCACTGAGTAGTGCACATGCAGGAGAGACCTGAAGAATAGCACAAAGGCTGTGGAAACTGAGCTGACATTAGAACCAAGGACCAGAGAAGCAGCTAAAACTTGCTGCTTAGACCTAACCGGGTGAAACACTTGTTGAAACACAAATATCAACATTTTCCGTAAAATTTAATAAAATATAGAGTCTTACAAATTAACGGTCAATATGCACAGGATGCAATCCAAAATTACTTGGCACATGAAGAACCATAAAAATCTCAATTTAAACAGAAAAAAAAACAATCAACAGGTGCCAACGATGAGATGACACAGATATTGGACAAAGACATTAAAGTGGTTGTTATAAAAATAATTGAATGAGCAATCACGAACACTCTTGCAACAAAAGTTAAAATAGAAAGTATTATCAAATAAATGGAAGATATACAGAAAAACCAAATGGAAAGTTTAGAACTCAAAAATACAATAACACAACTAAAATACTCAATGAAAGGACTCAATAACAGAACAGAGATGACAGAGCAAAGATTCAGTGAAATTAAAGACAGACCAGTAGAAATCATTCATAATGAAAGACAAAGAAAAAGATTTGAAAGAACCAAACAGAGCTTCAGGGACCAGTGTTACAACATATAAAGGTCTAATATTTGTGTTATCGGAGTCTGAGAATGAGGAGTGAGAAAGTGCAGTGCTGAAAAAGTATTTGAAGACATAATGCCAGAAAATTACCCAGTTATTCCCATGTTTAGCAAAAGACATTAAAATGAAGATTCAAGCTGAACAGATTCCAAACAGGGTATGCTCCCCCAAAACCCATGCCAAGACATCTTAACGAAACTTCTGAAAATGAGAGACAAAGAAAAACATCTTGAAGTCAGCCACAGAAGAAATGATACAATGGCTATAGGAGAACAATGATTCAAATTACTATAAATTTTTCATCAGAAACCACAGAGGCTGGAATAAAGTAGCACATTTTTTAAGTGCTGAAAGGAAAGAATTATCAATCCAGAATTCTATATCCAGTGAAAATTTGCTTTAGGAATAAAGGTGGAGTAAAGTCATCCTCAAGTGAAAGAAAAATAAGAAAAGTCATAGCTAGAATTGCTAACACAAGAACTTCCATTGCTAATGGAAGCTCTTCAGGTAGCAAGGGAAAGTATACCAGAAGGAAACTTGAAATATTGAGAAAAAAGAAGAGCAACAGAAACGCTAAATACCTGGGTAAATATACTAGACTATTTGTCCACTCTTTTGTTTTTTTGTTTATTTGTTTTTGTTTTTGTTTTTGAGATGAAGTCTTACTCTGTCACCCAGGCTGGAGTGCAGTGGCACAATCTTGTCTTACTGAAACCTGCGCCTCCTGTGTTCAAGAGATTCTCTTGCCTCAGCCTCCCGAGTAGCTGGGATTACAGACACCCACCACCTTGCCTGGCTAATTTTTGGTAGAGATGGAGTTTCACCATGTTGGTCAGACTGGTCTGAACTCATGACCTCAAGTGATCTGCCCACCTTGGCCTTCCAAAGTGCTGGGATTACAGGCATGAGCCACCGTGACTGGCCACTCTTGAGTTCTATAAAACATGTTTGATGGTTGATAGCAAAAAGTGTAAGATTGTCTGCTATGGTTTTTCAATGTATATAGATGTAATCGATAGACAACTATAACATAAAAGGAAGAAGGAAAGCCAGACCCATATGGTGCTAATGTTTCTATATTCCAATTGGTCAAACATTGATTCTAAACTCACTGTGAAATGTGTTTGGTAATTGCCAGAGTAAGCACTAAAGGAAACTACACAGAGATATAATTCAAATCACAATGTATACATTAAAATGGAATACTAAAAAATGTTGTGGGGTTCCCAGTTCCCCCAGCTTTCTTTCTGAGACTTCATAGAAAATCACAGAGTAGCTTGATCACTTTGTGACTCAGCCACTGCAGGTTTTTGCCAGGAGGCCTGAACACAAACTGGGGCTTTGAACATTCCCAGATGCTAATAAAGGCATGTAGGTTGTTACCCAAAACACTGAAAAAAACTGGCCCCAAAATTGAGCCAAATTCATTAAACCCTCATAAAAAAACTCTATCCCCTGACCCCATATCTGCAGACATACCAGTCCATGGTTTGGATTGATCACCCTGGCACTGAGTGCTTCTTTCTTTGGAATCCCAACAAGCCCCATCTCAAGACAGTTTAAGGCACGTCAATTGTGGGAACTCCTCTGCTCCTATTTTTAAGGTGACTCCAGTCACAGGTTTTGTGGAACAAAACAAATGTTCAAAAAACCCAGAAGGCAAAAAAGAGGAAACAGATGAACGACAACAAAAATAGAGGGAATAAACAGAAAATAATAAAATAGTAAACCTAAATACAAATATAAATAATGAAATTAAGTGCAATTGGTCTAAATACACCAGAGAAAAGACAGAGGTTGTTAGAATGGATTTTTAAAACAACTAACCTCTGCACTATAGACAAGAGACTCACTTCAAATACAATGATATAGGCAGCTTAAAAGTAAAAGAATGGGGGGATTCCAAGATGGCTGAATAGGGGCAGCTCTGGAACACAATTCCAAGTGAGAGACACGCAGAAGGTGAGTGGTCTCTGCAGTTCAAAACAAGGTACCAGGTTCATTCTGTGAGTCTAGTTGAACAGTGGATATAACCCAAAAAGGCAAGTTGAGGCAAGGTGCATGCAACTGACCAGAGGATTGGCGGCTCTCCGCCTCCAGGACTACAGTTTGAATACTATGCTTCACCCAAGCCCTCTACAACCCACAGAACAGGAGATCTTCACTGTGCTGAAAAGTGCCTGTGAGCTGCCTGAACAGGGCAGAGCAGCAACCCCAGTCAGTGCCAGGAGTTGTCAGCACAGATCTAGGCAGAAGTACTGGCTGATGCCAAGAAAGCCTGCGAGATGGAGCTATCCACCCAAGAAAGAAGGGGAATTGAAAGCAGTGAATCAGGCCATATGGCTCGGCAGTTCCCTCCCCGACAAAGCCCAGCAGGCTGAAGCCCTTTTACTTGAGATTTTTGAAGCCAGCACATCAGTCAGAGCATGACCAGGAACGATCGAGCTTCGCAGGTGGGAGGGCAGCCGCCATTGCAGAGGTGGGCCTAATCTTCCTGAGTAAAGATAAGATGCAGGAAATACATGCAGCAGCTCCACTGAATCCATGGCAGCCCAGCAGCACCTCTGCAGGCAAAGGAAAGGCCACCAACCCAAGCAGCTACCTGAGATCAAAGCTAGATAAATCCAAGAAGATGGGAAGAAACCAGCGCAAAAAGGATGAAACCATCAAAGACCAGAACACCTCTCCCCCACCAAGGGATCACAACTCCTCACCAGCAAGGGAACAAAACAGGATGGAGAATGAATTTGACGAATTGACAGAAGCAGGCTTCAGAAAGTGGGTAATAACAAACTTCTCTGAGCTAAAGGAACATGTTTTAACCCAATGCAAAGAAACTTAAAATCTTGAAAAAAGGTTAGACGAAATGCTAACTAGAATAACCAGCTTAAAGAAGAACATAAATGACTTGATGGAGCTGAAAAACAGCACGACAACTTCGTGAAGCAAATACAAGTTTCAATAGCCAAATTAATCAAAAAAAAAAAAAGAGAAAAAAGAGTGAAAAGAAATAAACAAAGCCTACAAGAAATATGGGATTATATGAAAAGACCCAATCTGTGCTTGATCGGTATACTGGAAGATGATGGGGAGAATGAAACCAAGCTGGAAAACACTCTTCAGGATATTATCCAGGAGAGCTGCCCCAACCTAGCAAAGCAGGCCAACATTCAAATTCAGGATATACACTACAATGATACTCCTCTAGAAGAACAACCCCAAGGCACATAATCAGATTTACCAGGGTTGAAACAAAGGAAAAAATGCTAAGGGCAGCCAGAGACAAAGGTCGGGTCACCCACAAAGGGAAGCCCATCAGACTCACAGCAGATCTCTCAGCAGAAACCCTACAGGCCAGAAGAGAGTGGGGGCCAATATTCAACATCCTTAAAGAAATTTCAACCCAGAATTTCATATCCAGCCAAACTAAGCATCATAAGTGAAGGAGAAATAAAATGCTTTATGGACAAGCAATTGCTGAGAGATTTCGTTGCCACCAGACCTGCCATACAAGAGCTCCTGAAGGAAGCACTAAACACAGAAAGGAACAACCAGTATGAGCCACTGCAAAAATGTACCAAATGGTAAAGACCAACTATGCAATGAAGAAACTGCACCAACCAAAGGGCAAAACAACCAACCAGTAACAAAATGGCAGGATCAAATCACACATATCAATATTAACGTTAAATGTAAACAGCCTAAATGCCCCAATCAAAAGACACAGACTGGTAAACTGGATAAAAAGTCAAGAACCATTGGTGTGCTATATTCAGGAGACACAACTCACGTGCAAGACACACATAGGCTCAAAATAAAGGCATGTAGGAAGGTTTACCAAGCAAATGGAGAACAAAAAGCATGAGTGGCAATCCTAGTCTCTGATAAAATAGACTTTAAATGAACAAAGATCAAAAGAGACAAAGAAGGTCATTACATAATTGTAAAAGGATCAATGCAACAAGAAGAGCTAACAATCCTAAATATATACGTACCCAATACAGTAGGACACAGATATATAAAGCAAATACTTAACAACCTACAAAGAGACTTAGACTCCCACATAATAATAGTGGGAGACTTTGACACCCTACTGTCAATATTAGACAGATCAAAAGACAGAAAATTAGCAAGGATATCCAGGACTTGAACTCAGACCTGGACCAAGCAAACCTAATAGACATCTACAGAACTCTCCACCCCAAATCCACAGAATATACATTCTTCTCAGCATCATATCACACCTACTCTAAAATTGAGCACATAATTGAAAGTAAATCACTCTTCAGCAAATGCAAAAGAATGGAAGTCATAACAAATAGTCTCTCAGACCACAGTGCAATCAAATTAGAACTCAGGATTAAGAAACTAATTCGGAACTGCAAAACTTCATGGAAACTGAACAACTGGTTCTTGAATGTTGACTACAAGGTAAACAATGACATGAAGACAGAAATAAGGATGTTCTTTGAAACCAACCAGAATGAATACAAAATGTACCAGAATGTCTGGGACACAGTTAAAGCAGTGTCTAGAGGAAAATTTATAGCAATAAAAAACCACATGAGAAGTAAGGAAAGATCTAAAATCAACACCCTATCATCAAAATTGAATGAGCCAGAGGAGCAAGATCAAAAAAACTCAAAAGCTACCAGAAGACAAGAAATAACTAAGATCAGAGCAGAACTGAAGGAGATAGAGACACAAAAAACCTGACAAAAATTAAATAAATCCAGGAGCTGGTTTTCTGAAAGGATCAACAAAATAAACAGACTGCTAGTCAGATTAATAAAAAAGAAAAGAGAGAAGAATCAAATAGATGCAATAAAAAATGATAAAGGGGATATCACCACCTATTCCACAGAAATACAAACTACCATCAGAAATTACTACAAACAATTTGTTGCACATAAACCAGTAAACCAGGAAGAAATGGATAAATTCCTGAACATTTGAACACTTCCAAGCCTAAACCATGAAGAAGTTGAAACCCTGAATAGACCAATAACAAGGGCTGAAATTGAGGCAGCAATTAATAGCCTATCACCCAAAAAAAGCCCACGTCCAGATGGGTTCACAGCCGAATTCTACCAGATATACAAAAAGGAGCTGGTATACCACTCCTTCTGAAACTATTCCAAACAATCCAAAAAGAAGGAATCCTTCCTAAATCATTTTATGAGACCAACATTATCCTGACACCAAAACCCAGCAGAGACTCAACAAAAAAAGAAAACTTCAGGCCAATATCCATGATGAACATAGATGCAAAAATCTTCAATAAAATACTGGCAAACCAAATGCAACAGCACATCAAAAAGCCTATCCATCATGATCAAGCAGGCTTAATCTCAGGGATGCAAGGCTGGTTCAACATATGCAAGTCTACAAATGTAATCCACCACATAAACAGAACCAAAGACAAAAACCACATGATTATCTCAATAGATGCAGAGAAGGCCTTCAACAAAATTCAACAGCCCTTTATGCTAAAAGCTCAGTAAACTAGGTATTGATGGAATGTATCTCAAAATAATAAAAGCTATTTACAACAAACCCACAGCCAATATCATGCTGAATGGGCAAAAACTGGAAGCATTCCCTTTAAAATCTGGCACTAGACAAGGATGCCCTCTCTCACCACTCCTATTCAGTATAGTATTGGAAGTTCTAGCCACAGCAATCAGGCAAGAAAAAGAAATAAAGGGTATTCAATTAGGAAAGGAGGAAGTCAAATTGTCTCTATTTGCAGATGTCATGGTTGTATATTTAAAAGACCCCATCATCACAGCCAAAAATCTCCTGAAACTGATAAGCAACTTCAGCAAAGTCTCAGGATACAAAATCAATGTGCAGAAATCACAGACATTCCTATACACCAATAACAGACTTAACGAGAGCCAAATCAAGAACGAACTGCCATTCACAATTGCTACAAAGAGAATAAAATACCTAGGAATACAACTAACAAAGGATGTAAAGGACCTCTTCAAGGAGAACTACAAACCACTGCTCAGCAAAATAAGAGAGGACACAAACAGACAGAAAAACATTCCATGTTTGTGGTTAAGAGAATCAATATTGTCAAAATGGCCATACTGCCCATAGTAATTTATAGATTCAATGCTATCCCCATCAAACTACCTATGACCCTCTTCACAGAACTGGAAAAAACCACCTTAAACTTCATATAGAACCAAAAGAGAGCCCACATAGCTAAGACAATCCTAAGCAAAAAGAACAAAGCTGGAGGCATCACACTATCTGACTTCAAACTATACTACAAGGCTATAGTAATCAAAACAGGATGGTACTGGTACCAAAACAGAGATATAGACCAATGGAACAGAACAGAGGCCTCGGAGGCAACAC